>NC_056741.1:298938915-299028915 GCF_019279795.1 Protopterus annectens | reverse complement strand
TTCTTTTGAAATGTTAGCATTTGCCAGTCAGTTCTCAGACAGATGACCTCCTGGGACATGTATTTCTGCAAACTGAAGTAGATCCTTCACATACAAACACACTTACTTGGCAACACTGGGAGTAGAACCCCTAGCTAGGTACTTAATGCTACTAATGTGTTTGGCCTTAATTGCACACACCACACAGCTTTTAGGATGAGGTGTTTCTCGAGTCTCTTGTTAAGTGAGGAACATCACCAGGCCTTGTACAGTATGATAATGGGGGATGTTCTGGGTGTTAATGAACAATACATAGTATGACATACTGTCATATACATACTGACAAACACATAACAGTCATAGACACATATGAGAGACCTGGGTTTATAAGTGCTAACTACCTTGTCAGTGAGTCCATTCTGTTACAGATAATTTGCACATGCATCATTGGGCTGGATAGTGTAGCCAGTTATCAGTATGGTTGATGGTGACAGTGGTCCTCATACAGTGGACCTTGGGACATGTACTGGAGATAGCATGGTGTAAAGACAATATTCCCAGCACCCACACCTCACATTGGATATTTTACTCACTGAAACCCATGATAATACTCTGACATATCCACAATCACACATTGACCAGGACTGTAATACAACCCCTTGTCTATGTCATCAGTATTACTACAGGGATATGCATTTATTGCACATTCCACAGGGATAGTATGGTGATGGTTTGTCATGGCTCTCCTAATATCAGCAACATCACATGCCTTATACTGTATGGCCAGGTGTATTGTATTTTGGAGAATGTGGCCTCAGAATGCTGTATCCTACAAATATACATATTTGCACACATACACAGACTTGCCAAGACTCAGATGGTCACCCATGCCTATTAACTCATTTGTACAACAGTGTTGTGCTAGTACTGCAAACTCCTGGTAGCTCATAGGGTGAAGAGTGTAACAAGGTACATTTAATGTCCATTACAACAGCAGCCATTTCTAACTATGGCAATGGGAGGTGTAGTGTGTGAGAAGGTCCTCAAGGTATTATCAACTGCAGGTTTACAAACACACCAACACTGTTATTCTCTGCAATGCACACTGACACATTTGTCAGTACTGGCGTCCATGGGTGCAGGTGTTCCTAGGTGTGTACCAGGATATTGTCCATGGAAAGATGAGAAGAGTAGGGGATGTGGGTACAGTGGTATCATGCCACTTGACATGTGTCAGAAGGCCATCTATCAACTGATGCCATGTGAGTGATCCTCAGGGTGACAGTTAAATGCAACATTCAGTCATCTGGTTGTCTCTTGCAGAGGGCCAATGAGGTGCTCCAATTGACATGTATGCAACATATATTACATAACATGGCCAGTGTTTGGGTTGGGACCTGTACTCAAGCATGTTCTGTTGACTGTGGTAGTCTAGTTGAGGTATCCATGCCATGTGGTGCATACAGGGTGGGGTTTTCTAGTTGTGGCATTCATAACACAGCTGGGCAGACATGTCAGTGTCAGTCAAGCATAGATTGCCTGTAAGCAGCCAAAATGGATACGTGACATCTGCACATCTGTACAGAGGACAGACAGAAATCAGCTAGCCAACAGGTTATGCATTAGGATTAATGTTTTGACAGATAGACGTCTGACACTGATAGGTATGCCATTACTACATGACAGCAGCCCTCAATGCCATGTCCTATACACATAGTAGTCTACAGTTACTATCCACATATCAGATCAATATCCAGTAGCAAGTACATAATACACACAGCTCACACACCAAGAACACAATAGTCAGTATGTAGAGTTCAGCTTTGCATGCAGGGGTGTATGGTTCCAGTACTACAATCTGCAATCTACCCTTACTTGGGAAAGCACTGTTAACAGTAGTAACGTAATGATACAATACATGCAAGTGTGACTGCATATAACCTGGGATACTACCCATGTATGAAACACATAAAAAAGAAAAGATTGTTGTACTAGCCATATAGACTCAGGTGTCCCAGACAGTATATTCCCACTCCTTGCTACTGTAATGACAGCACATAGAAGCATGTTGTGTACATGGAATTTAATACACTTATTAAAGATGTCATTACCATGCTATTTCATCAGACTGGAATGTGATCACTGGTTACCAGGCCTGAGCCATGCTTAGCAGGTGTAAGCATTGCTTAAATATAAATGCTAAGCAGATTTGCTCACTGGTAAGCAAAGCCTACATGGTGTAAGCGGCTTTTCATTTAACTGTACATTAGCAGCACTTACCATCAAGCAAACCCATGCAAACATACTTAAAGCTGCTCAAAACTGCCTTAAACATTCTGTATCCAACAGTCCTTGTTCTGCCCAGCAACAAAATAAGCAACCCTTGCAAGTCTTGAACCCAGGACACTGTACACTACAGTCATACCAGTTAGCCACTAAGCCAGCACAGCTATGAAAATGGTTGCTGTTTTTTCCAATATATCTGTCAGTACACATACTGAATAGGAGTGAACAACTGCTTTGACTTCTGCAACTGTGTACTACTTGTTACTGAAATTAGTGTTGAATCAAGTATGTTGTTATATCTAAATATACACATATCAGATAAATATGGTGTGATACATACATCTGGGAAGGTATATACAACAATCACGTTTACACATAAGGATTTGGATATATATATATATATATATATATATATATATATATATATATATATATATATATATACATACATATACACACACGAACACACACACACACACACACACACACATATATATATATATATATATATATATATAAAATGTATCTGTATATGTATATATATATATATATATATATATATATATATATATATATATATATATATATATATATATATATATATATATATATATATATATATATATATATATATATATATATATATATATATATATATATATATATATATATATATATATATATATATATATATATATATATATATATATATATATATATAGATATATATATATATATATATATATATATATATACATATATATATATACATATGTATATATATAAATATATATATATATATATATATATATATATATAGAAAACACTTCACTTAATTCTAAATTAACTAAATTAAAGCGAACTAAATAATATGCGGAATAACACACATTTTAGCCAGTGTTAGCGCTTTCATCCACTTAATAACTGGACTTCATCAGAAAGTGAAATACAATACATTTTGCAGTATATATAACTTCAGTAAAAGAGGCTGTTCTAATAACATTAAGAACCAATGAGTGAGAATCTCATTAATCAAACAAATGCTTAGCTATAAACATAAATGTAGTGTAACTGAACTCTATATGAACTCTTTAGGCTAGTTAGAAAATAAGCACTCTACTTGTTATTGTATAGACACAAATCATCTTCCCCATTTCTACGCACACTTCATTAAGGCCTGGGGGACTGTCGGCATGGGGAAGATGATTTGTGTTTATACAATAACAATTAGAGTGCTGTACCCCCCCACCCCCCCTTAATATATATACTAACACCAGGATAACACTATAGTGGGGTAAATGACATATACCTTTGACTTGCCTTATCGTACTTGTCAGTGAAATGAGTTTTAGATTAAATGAACTTTAGGTGATTTGGTTTTGGTGAAATGAGTTTATGTGAAATGAGTTTTAGGTGAAGTGATATGTACCCATATAAAACATATGCCCATAACATGTACTGGAGTCATACCTCAGCACCAATAGTCACAACCTCTTAGTGCAAGGAGGTGTCATGTAAGGTATAAATGTGGAATGCTGCTACAGTAACAGGGGTTGTGTTAACAGACATTTTGTGTGGGAAGTCACTTCTGATACTGACATGTACACTATCATTTACTGACAGACATCATAAGATCATCACAGTGAAGTACCACACAAATCACAGTAATGATCCTGTGTAGTACAGCAGAGATATGACCAATAAACATGGACAGTCTAACACAATCTGGTCAGTGCAGTGGTATACACAGAACTCCTTAGTGCAAGATGTTTGGACCAAGCCTGACAAAATGGATGTTTGCAGCCATGTAAATGAGGTATCACAAAAATACTCGAATAGATAAGCTCACACAGTTGATGCATTCATACAGTCCTTTCTGTCCTAACACATATTAACCAGAGGAGCAGAAGTCCCAAGCCCACATATTTCACACTAGTTAGTGATTTACATCTTTAAAGCATCCTACTGCTTTGTCAGAAATACACAACAGTTATGGTGGCCAGGCAACAGTACATCTGATAAATATCTGGACATAACATCACACTAGGCAAATACACTGAGCTGCTAGGCATGTCACAAAGCACTGTGCAGTCTACAGGCAGACTGCTACAACACTGACCCAAGTTTCCTATGGGGGAATGCACATGTACTTGCAAATATAGCAGACACTACAGGCATGTAACAGCACAGAGTAACAGACACCAGTGTGAAAGTGCATACCGACAACAAATCTGAGCCCAGTGACAGTCACATTATAGTAAGCCTAAGTAATATTGCAGTATATGGACTGTGTGAACAAAACCACCCTCATATGAGCCACTCACACAGTAACCCTACATATACTGGGCCAATACACAGTGTAGTCTGATGCCTGACTGTGGTATGGGACATGTGTCATTCTGACCCTATAAACATGTACTCTGATAGAGTGCCATAAACTGGAGCAGCATGCAGTATGAAAAATCAGATAGAACAGGACCAAGAACAATGACATCTACCACAGTCTGTACACAGGCCAAGTAACATATTCACAATGCACACTCTGTCAACAATCACCAAAAATACACAGACCTCACTACTGTACACACTACAACAGGATGTCCAGGTTTTGTCCTCAAATATAAGGCCTACTGTACATAACATGTCTAGCAGTTTGATATCTCAATGGCTTGTTATCAGGTATGATGTCAGTAAATAATGATGTACTGTACATATGCACCTCTTAATGCATGACATATGGACAAAGGGTGACAGACTTGGGGGCGGAGGCACAAAACAGGGCCAATATTGACATATTGCTGTGATAAACTGAGAAATTTCCTGGTGTAACAGGGTTTGTTGTGACATATCTCTTCTGAGGGATATGAAGTCACATATATGTCACCAAGAACTGACTGCAATCATCAGAGTATGCTACTACATATCTAAAGATAGGAAATGTGCGAGTAATACAACACATGTAAGACTTCAAACCCTGGACAGTCTGCAGATAGCCGTACAGGTGAGAGTTTCCTCAACCACATAACACTGTCATGCCAGACTAGAAATCATGTAGAATAGCCATATCCACACAAACCCTGTTAAACCAACATTACTTCAAATGTAGAACAGCAATACTTACATTCTGTTCCCATATCTGGAACATCTCCCTCCTGTTTGTTGGCCTGTTTCCACAGTGTATGTTGTAAGAGGTATTTCAGCTACTCTCTGTTATGCTGTTTGTCAAACACCCACATGAAGTCCTGCTCACAGTGAAGGAAAAGGGCCAACACCCACATTAAGTGTTTAGTTATAAGAGTGTGTTTCCATGCAATTGGCTATAGGAATGATACCACAGCTATTACACATGCAATTAGCAAGTGGGGGACTGCAATTCGTGCACAGGCCATCAGCTGATCATGAGTATTCCTTACAAAATGCAAGCTGCTGCCTATGCAAAACAGATGTACTTTTCCTCATCCACCAGAGAGAGAGAGAGAGAGAGAGAGAGAGAGAGACAAAGTAAGAAAGGAAGGGTGTAAGAGAGTAAGAGCCAAGTGTGTTTGTGTATGATCTGTGGGTGGAGAGTGGTATCTGGGTATTATAACAGTTGCCTATATTGTTTACTAATCCATACTGTCACATAGTAATTGCACGTGGCTGTACACATTTACGGCTGAGGATTGTTTACAACAACCTCTACACTGTTTGAAAACTGTTGACCTTGTAATGTGGACAATGGGACATATAGGTCCTCAATATAATGATGTAGCAAAACCCACACTACAATGGATCCTGTCAGTATAAACTCATCCCAACACCCACACAGGATACTGATGACACACTCACAAACACACACTTACCAGTATGGAGTTTCAACCCCCTACCTGACTATATTCTGTTATTACAGTGTTATGCAGTTATTACATGTACCACAGAGCTTACATGTTGAATATCTGTCCAAAGGTATCTTTGAAGGTGAGTGACATCAGCAACAGTGCTAAAGGAGGGATAAGGGAAGTGTAGTACATGTGAATGTCCACAAAAGCACGTGTAAATGGAGACAACCCACACTCTATCAGGGAAACACACACATTATCACAGTTAACAGGATCACGATTAGAACCCCTATCTAATTGGTTTGCTACATTACAGTATTATGCAGTTATCACAAGTGCCACAGAGCTTATATGGCTGATACATGGCCAAAGGGTTATTTCAAGGTAAATGACATCAGCAGGCATGCTAAAGTAGGGCAATGGAAGGTGTAGTGATTGTGAATGGCTTCGAAATCATTAATCTCCACAGACACACACATACACATGCACACACACACACACACACACACACACACACACACACACACACACACACACACACACACACACACACACACTCACACACACACACACACACACACACACATGTACCAGTACTGAGATGAGATTCATTGCTTCGCAGGTGTGTAGTAGGTGAACTGGTCTGATGGCTGTACAAGGCCAGGCAAAGGGAATACCTTGGCATCAGACCACATGACAATGGTCTCCAGTGTGGCTCAGGGGTGTAGTCCCTGGAGTGGTCCCCACAGGTGGGTATTGTATTCACTATCCACTCATCTGGGTTACTATTGTGGGTGGTCACTGATGTGCACTGCTTCCCATGTATGTGATCTATATTCCATAACATGGACAGTGTCTGAGTTGTGCACATGTCCCACACACATGTTCTTTGACATGTGGAAGTGTACGTGAGGTCTCTGGGGCATGTTGTGTGTACAGATTGTTATCTTTTGATGTTGCATTCCTGACCTCATTTGGGGAGAACTGGCTATGGAACTGAGGTTGTGCTTGCAGCTACATTGACAGCATGATACAGGTATTCAGTGGATTTAGTGGCATTTGCCCCTACAGGGCATGTGTATAAGGCATTGTATTCCCTTTGTGGGTTACATTTGCAGAATCTACAGTTGTTGCAGGTGTCCAGTAAGGAACATAGCAAAAGGACCACTGTAAGCATTTATTTGCTTACTGTAGGCATGGAACAGGGTGCCCTGTCCTTTTACTTGCTGGATAACACACGTTCAGTCAGGAGATGTTACACATCACAGTACTTTCTGATGTCACTGGCACTGTTGCGGTCAACAGGGATGTAGTCCACTGCAATCACACCATGGTTACTATCTGTGAAGCAATATGCAGGCAACTACCAATATAGTGGTTAATGCCTAGCCAAGTGTGTTTGTATATGAGACATGGGTGGAGAGTGTTCTCTGAGTAATACAAGAGTTGCCTATATTGTTCACCAATCCATAATGTCACATGTAGGGCTATGGATTGTCTACACCAAACTCTCTGGTGTTTGACATCTGTTGTCCTTGTAAGGTGGACATTGTGACATGCAGTAGATCAATATAATAATTTAGCAAAACCCACCCCACAATGCATCCTGTTATTACACAATCACAGCAACCTCCACACAGAATACTGATGACAGACACACACACACCAGTACTGAGATTCAACCCCCTACCTAGCTATGTATTACTACTACAGTGCACCCCATTTATCGCACGCATCACAGAGCTTATGGGATGACTGTTGTCCCAAGGTACTTCTAAGGTGAGGAACAACACCAGCCCTTGTAAATACTGGCATTGGGTGATGCAGTGGGTGAGAGATACCAAAAATAATTTTACCTAGTATGAACCTATGAACCTATGAACCCTAATCACACGTTTACATTTGTCAAGGGTAAGGGTCAAACCTCTATCTAAAAATCTTTACGCACCATTATGTTACACATTTACCACATGCACCACTGACTTGATATGGTTCAGGGTTGGCAGCAGGCACTTGTAAGGTGGATGATATCTGTAGGACTGCAAAGGTCAGGCTCTGAGATGTGTACTGGCTGTAAATGGGGCCAAAATCTTTAAAGTACACACACACACATATATGTACACACACAAACACTTGCCACAGATGAGATTCAAGCCCATACCTGTGTAGTTACTGCTACTACATTGTTCCACATTCATGGCACACACCATGGAGCTTATAGGGCTGGCCCTTGTCCAAAGGGGTATTTCAAGGTGACTGACAGAAGGCTTGCTAAAATATGGCAATAGGAGGTGTAATGACTGTGAATGGCCTCAAAATCATTAATCTCTACACACGCACACACACAGCCTCACAGTTGCCATGTCTGGGATTAGAACTCCTACCTAACTAGTATGTTACACTATAATATTATACAATTACCACATGCACCACTGAGCTTATAAGGTTGACCTTTATCCAAAGGGGTATTTCAAGGTGATTGACATCAAAAGGCTTGCTAAAGTAGGGCAATGGGAGGTTTAGTGACTGTGAATGACCTCAAAACCATTAATCTCCACACACACACTTTCATAGTTGCCATATCTGGGATTAGAACTCCTACCTAACTAGTATGTTACACTGCAGGATAATACAGTTATCGCACATGCCATAGAGATTATGAGGATGATACGTGGCCAGAGGGTTATTTCAAGGTGTCTGACACAAGCATGAGTGCTAACATGGGCTATGGGAAGTGCAGTGTGTATGAATGGGCCATAAACTATCCCTCTGGAAACACACACACTACACTCAATCGCACACAACTTTACATTTGACAGGACTGGTTATACAAATGTTAGAAGAATACTGATTTGTACTATCATGTTACACAGTTATCACAAGCACCACAGACACTATAGGGCTTAGGGCTACCAAAAGCAAAAGTGATTGACATTGGCACATCAAGTGATATTGGCCAATTGGATGTGTGGTGGGTGGGGCAGGCCTTGTGATGGCAATCTCTTTGTCTGCCTCTCTCTTCTAAACATCTCTGTGTGTGTATGTTTCACCTATTATAGTGTGTTGGCCTTGGATATGTGTGAGCATTCTTATCCAATGTGTGTGCAAAGCACGAATGGTGTGCAATGTGGTGTTTGTGCACAGACATCTGCGACTGACAAATATATATATAGTCCACTGTTGTTGTCAGACATGGGCTTCATTTCTCTAAGTATTGGAGCATGCCCAGTATGACCTTCTGTATTTTGTTGTCAGACATGGGCTTCATTTCTCTAAGTGTAGGAGCATGCCCAGTATGATCTTCTGTATTGAGTGTGTGAATCCATTCCAGGTAGGTTGTACTCCAGTGCAGGTTTTTGTGTTCTACACCTACAGCTAGCAACCTGTTTCTGCAGGATATCTGTAGATAGGTTGACAATATGGAGTCACAATGGGCGAAAGATAGTGGGATACTGTAATTATTGCTGCCAGTGCTGCTTGTGTTACATGGTTGGCGTTAGCAGAGATGTTCAGACATGTACTATTTTACACTGTGATGTATTATGTCATCAACTACAGACAGATATACTTACTTGCTTACAGTTATTTCCTGGGAAATACAAGATGAATGAAGCTGTGCCCAGTATTGTGGTCTGCAGCCTACATATTCTTGCACACTCATGCCATTCTAAAGAGGTAGCTGCAGACACTTGCTGATGGATCTGTGTAAATGGTCCAGCACCTTGGTACTGTGGTGGCTGAGGATCCCATGCTTGTACATCTATTGACATAACAAAATGGCCATATCCAGCTGTGGCCATACCTCTCAGCTCTACAGATTCACCCAGGTTACCCAGAGGCAGGGAACATATATCTGGTCACTTCCCCTTCACATTGTGGTTTACAAGCGGGTTTGTAGCCACCCATTACTGGGTTTGCAGGCAGAGGTAGTATGGGCACATATCAGAGTTTCAAACTTCACACACTCCATGGCACCCATGCTTCTACACCCCCACTCTGTTATTCTATCCTCTTCCTAATATTATGCGAGTGATATCTGCGAAGTATCCCTGTAGTTGTCCCTTCATTCCAGTGTTATTTAGGGGTTGGTCCACAGGTCATGCAGTAGGATCTGGTGGGCATGCTACTGGGATTGGTTGACATGGACTTGCATTTGTGTTCTGTGGACTGTGTTATGCTGTTAGTTGGGATCCCATGAGATAACATACATTGGCAGTGTGGGTGAGGCATAGGCCTTTGACAGAGAACTGTAGGTTATTTGGTATTGATGCAGGGCACCTCTAGCAGGACAGTGCATTCTGTCACTCCTACAGCCCCAGGCTGTGAGCCACTGGATTCCCCTGGGTTGACAGGGTAAGTGTGCGAGGAGTTAATGGTAATAGTTCCTGTCCATATTAATCCATTGTTCTGGATGCTGGCAGCGTGCTGCTTACAGCTAGGGACACACCTGCATGGGACACCTCTTCAGCATGCTGCATTTTGTGGGTATTCCCATACAGAAGTGGGGGTCATTCTGTACTCATTCCCAACAGCAGGGATATGACCTGGGATAAACCTGCGGATAATGGAGGGGTGAGCTGAGTGCATGTGTGATATGGAGGCTTCTTGCAGCTGACTCACAGATATACCTGGGACATTCCCCTTATGCTGCCTTGTGCAGGGACATAGGCAGTCTCTCATTGCTTCATAACTGTGCCTTTTGTGGTCTGCCAGTGATTGGCCAGACTACATCAGTATTCCATACTACACAGACAACTAATGTGCTGCTAAACTGTATGTCCAATTCCAAAGGTGTGTGAAGTTGACAGTTACATTTTATGTACTCTGTCTAGGGTACTTCCAGCCATGTACTGTGTGTATGTTTGGGCCCACATTCATGGCATGTCCATCTTTCAGATGGTGACAGATATTGGCATCTGAACAATGAGTATGGATGACTGCTGAATTGGGTCTTGCTGGGATGCATTGTGGTTGGCACTGTAGTTGTCAGAACACGGCCCTGTCATTGACAGTAATAGCCATAGGCCACCAAGGCACAACCTTCCATGACTACATGCTGACCACTTCCATACAATGTACAACACACAACAAGCTAACACACAGAGCCCTGCATATTGTACACATGCAACAATCTATCCTGTAAATTGGGCCAGCTCAGGTAATCTGTGCTCCACTGTTATTAACCCCACTTGTACATATTACTGCATTTCTACATAGGATTGTGGGGGGGGCACACCTGACAATGGTAAACATTTGCTATGACTGCCCTGGTATTTCAGATACTCTGTTGGCTTCTATGTTGTTTTTTTTTTGCTATGTCTGTACTGGTATTTCAGGTACTCTGTTGGCTTCCATTTTGTTTTGTATTTTGACTTATCATGCAGACTAGAGGCATATCAGTAGAGTACAGATCTTAGGATTTATTGACCTACATTTCAGTTTCAGACTTCATACTCTGCAGAACTAACATACAACTGCCTGACCTGTTGTAGTCTGTGTAGGTCTAGAGGGAGGATGTTATCCATTGCCATTAATTGTAGGCCTTAGCACAGCCTTTCTCTATGGTCATCTACACCTGTCCTGCTGGCTGAGGCTGTTATTGGGTATGTGAACCTCACTGACATGCATGTGTGTGTCCTATGGACCCACATTTGGGCCACCACATGTACTGCAGTGGGATTTGTCACCTTGTCTAGTACTGCCTACTTTGTTGACACCAGTATTTGTTGTGGATTTCATGCTGCCCATATAGGTGTCCACTATCTGCTGCCATCCCATTCAGCCACCCGATTACCTTGCATGCTCATATCCATATCATAGCTACAACTAGCAGAACATACTACTCCATTCAACAATTTATAGGAAGATTGAGTTACTTGTGGCTGTGCCAGTATTGAGGATGGTGCTGGAGGGCTGACTATGTTGGATGCACATAGTACACTCCCTATACATGGTAAAGCACAGGTAGTATCATGTTTGGCATCCCTTTTACTGTATGTGCGAGTCAGAGATAGGTGTCATTCCCTTGGTTCCTACCGTGACAGTGTATGTGCTATGCGTTGCCTCTTTGCCAAAGCTTGGGCATACTGGGCATGCCTCCTTCTGCCTACATGGGCAGGCTCAAGTTGTTCCTCCTCCGAGTCACTCTGTACCTGTGCTGGCCTTGATAATGGTGGAGGGCTGTGTGGCCCTGCCCAGTGCTGTTCCTGCTCAGCTGTTTCTGCAGGATCATATTGTGTAACATGACACATACAATGAACATTTGTGTACATGTAGCTGGAGAGTACTGCAAGGCTCCATCGGATATGTCCAGGCACTGAAACTGTGAATTGAACATCCCAAACACATGCTCTATTATGATTCTCATTTGTGCATGTGCCTCATTATGGAGTTCTTGTTCAGGTGTGTGTGCATTTCTGATGGATGTCATCAGCCACAGCTCCAGTGCGTAACCAGCGTCCCCCACTAGGTGACCATATGGGATGTTCCCACTGGCATATCTCTGGTACAGCTGTGTCATATGCCAGATGTGGGAGTCGTGATAGCTTCCAGGGCTGCCAGCACACACATTCATTATAATGCCCTGGGCATCGCACATGACCTGGCAGTTGATGGAGGGGAAGCCCTTGATGTTTATGTAGAACTTACCCCACTCACCAGGTGGTGCTTTTATGTGTATGTGCATGCAGTCTATAGTACCCACTACCTCAGGGTATTCTGCTATTTGGTGGAAAAGATGCATATTGCTGGTCAACGCCTTATGGGTGTTGATGAAATACATGTGCTCACTGGCATGTGCTGACATGGCATCCAGGTGCTGGTGGAGTACCCTAGATGCTGATGCCTGTGAGATCCCCATGATATCCCCAGTTGGCCTTTGGAAGGTACCTGTGGCTAGTATTCTTAAGCCTACACATACCTTGGTATCCACTGGGATGGGTTCCCCTCTGTTGGTTCTGTGTGTGTGAGATGTTGCTGGCACAGCTCAACATTTTGCTTTAGGATGTCCCTGCCCACCCTATAGTGCTCCACTATCTCCAGCTTATGTAGCCCCTGGTGGGTTACCCTAGTTCTGTACATTCTTCTCCTTCTCCTCACTGTGGGTTTGTCAGCATTCTCATCCTCATCACACTCACCCTCTTCCACATATTGATGTATGAGAGTGACAGCAGCCCCTGTCATTTTGTTGGTTTTGTCAGGTAAAATTTCCCCATCTGTGTACACTGGTGGTGTGAGAGCTTGTGGGAAAAAACAGAGTGAAAGGTGTTTGCATAGTTTATAGTAGTGTTCTGGGCTGGTCTGCTGCCTGTGTAATTGGCTGATTCTGATACATTGCACTTGCCAGCTATGCTAGATCTCCTAGATTGCCTTTCTACTGCTGTTTTCTCTTCCCATTGCCTTCTCGTTTAAGCCTCAAGCATCGCTGTACATACCCAGTGCTCAGATGTGAGCAGAGCTGCTATTTCCTGTTTTTCTTTTTTTTTTTTGTTTAAAACCTGGTGCGTGGTGCGCACACCGGTTTATACAATGTAAACACTGCTAGGCAGCCTCAGACACACACCCCTTCCTTAGCTGTGCTTCGCTAAGGGCAAACACGGGCCACAGAGCTCCAATAATCTTACAGCATGCACGACACTCCCCCTTATGAGGTCATCTACCTCTTAGGCTTGTTCCATGGTGTTGCTGCACTTTCACGGTTGGGTGCTAGCTAACACTGAGGGGAAATCTGTGATTCAGTTTCAATCCCCTCATTTGCATAAAACTGTCTGCTAATGCATGGTTACAAGACTGACACTCAGCCTTCCCCCTTAGCAACCACTATTCCATGATATTGCTGTCTTCTGCATGCCAGTGACTATTATGGCAGAATGTTGATTTTGGTTTAAAAGCTTATTTCCAACTTTTTTTGTTATTTTCGGTCTGATCCCTTTTGCGCATCGCTGTCCTACGCTTAAACGGCCGAAATCGGGAAAAAAAATTAAAGCTATTTTTATAATTTTGCAACTATTTCCCATACCAATGGTCATGTATTTTGGCCACTGGCATGCCTACTGCATTGAATACATGCATTCTTTGGAGCTGTCATGCCTCCATTTTGTAATGTGCAGAAATGTATTCGATTAGTAGCCGAATACATTTCTGCAGGTTACACTATTCCTGCACAGATGCCTGCCTGCTTCCTGGATCCAATTCACCTCATTTTCATGTTTTTCACCTGCAAATGGGGTAATTAGCATACAGGAGCTGTGTCCTTGCAGGAATAGTATAGGAGCGCTTGTGCACGTCCTGGGAGCTCATTCCTGGATCGCTCATCGGCCATATTGCGTGCAGCAGCTCTTGCACTATTCCTGCACACCATGCAGAGCTTACTGAATCCTGGGGTATATCTTCACGAGAAGGTATATCTGATGTTGCCACATCAGACAGTCATCTGCAGTATATGAAGCTGGAATTCGAAAGGTTAGAATAAGATTGGGAGTTTAAACACATAAATGCGAGTCCATGTTATCCACAATTGAATTAGCAGGTTAAAAGAACTTTTCAGCAGTGACAAAAGTAGTGAAAAGCAGCCCTAAGAAGTTGCTAAAGGGATTATCATTTTTACATTTCTGGAATATAGCAATATTCATAGGTTCATAGGTTCATACTAGGCTATCTGCCCTAGGGCATTTATAAGCCTTGCCAGAGTGTGTATGGCTTTCGCCACCCATTTTAAATTAATTTTGCTATGCCCTTTTTCGAGGTTTGTATACTGTGCCTCTGTCTAACAGTGACACAGAAGTGATACCCAGGGTAAACCTATGATCTCACATCCACTCATCAAGATTCCTCTTGAAGAGAGTCAATGAGGGACTCTGCCTAACCTGGACTGGGACTTTATTCCAGAGTGAAGGGAGCCTCTGGGTTATGAATCTGTCCCTCCAGCATGTCCTATTTATTTCAGTGCTGAGGTTTAAGTCCCTCTAGCACGTAGCTCGATGGGATTTGGATTTTCTGAGGTGCAGCATGTCCATTAATTCTGGGTTGGACATGGCTTTATACATCAGGCACAGATCGCCTCTGAGCAGGCGGTATGCCACTGAGTAGAGCTGGAGTTTCTTTAACCGGGCAGCATACGGCATCTGTTTGAGCCCCTTGATCCTCTTGGTGAGGTACTTTTGGGGTCTTTCCAGTTGCTGCAGATGTCTGGTAAGGTACATCCCAAAAGGGGCATTGTACTCAATTATGGGCCTGATGAGGGATGAGTAAAGAGGCACGATGACCTCCCCTGATCTAGATGTGAATCCCTTCATGATTAGGTGGGCTATATAAAATGTTTTTCTAACCACTTTGGCCACATGGTTGTCAAATGAGAGATTGCTATCAACTTGGGTCCCCAGGTCCCTAATTACTTCTTCTGTACTTAATGGATTACCACCTATGTGGTAATTTGTGGGCACTGTTTTTGCCAAAGGGATGACTATACACTTTTGGCATTTAGCTTGAGGCCATGGCTCTGGCACCAGTTGTCTGTTTCTATGAGGCCCTTTTGGAGGATGCTTGTGTCGGCTGGAGAGTCTATTATGGCGCCCAGTTTGCAGTCATCTGCGAACTTGGTCAGCCACAGTCCTTCCATGTTGGCCTGTACCTCCGAGAAATATATACCGAACAAGAGAGGTCACAAGACTGAGCCTTGTGGGACGCCACTTGTAACTGGTTTGGAGTCTGACATGGCTCCAGCTATTCTACCCATGTGGGTTCTGTCCTTGAGCCAGTTTGCAACCCATCTAGTGACATAAGGGTTTATATTTAAGCTGGTGAGCTTATCTATAATGCCCGAGTGGGGTATTGTATCAAAGGCTTTTGCGAGGTCCAGGTAGGCTGTGTGGACCACCTTCCCCTTGTCAATGGCCTTGGTGACTGTTTCAAAGAAATCAACCAGGTTTAAGAGGCAGGATCTGCCCTTAACAAAGCCGAACTGGGTAGGATCCAGTGTCTGTAGGTCCCCAATATCTTTATTTATAAGGTCCATGATGATCCTTTCCATAACTTTGCAGACCAAGCTAGTGAGACTTATGGGGCGATAGTTTCCAGGATCTGTTGAGGCACCACCTTTGTGGAGAGGGACCACTGTTGCTGTACGCCACTCTTTGGGTACATATCCTGTAGTAAGGGACGTCAGTGTGCCTGATGATAGAGTCACCTATTACAAGTGTATCAGGTGTGTTGTTTAGCCTTAAGGGCTGTGACTGTTCGGCACACTGGCTTTGTGAGCTATGTGTTGCATGTGTTTTGTTTTGGGGTAGCGGTTGCTTGGGTGTCTGCTTTGGAGGTCTCTGCTGCTTAGGCAGATTTTTATTTAGAGCCTCCAAGTATGTTTTTGTGTGTTTATGTGTTTGGTTTGCTGTCATGGTAGGTCTATGTGAGACTGGAATTGTAGTGAGTGTGGTTTCCTTCTCCTCCTGACTGGTTACGCCAGTACTGAGTTGAGAGAGCTTAGCCTCCAGTTTGGCTATATGGTTGCATCTCTCACATGTGTTGTAATTTGTTGGGAGGAGGAGAGGATTGTCTGTGTACATTAGGCAGTTGTAACATTGCCTCAAGATTCCCAGGTACACCAGCTGGACCGGAGAGGAGATTGACAACTGACCTTTGGACATGCTAGAATAGTATTGGGAATTCCTTTATAATTGAAAAGAAGGGCCAATGGGGAACAAGTTACTCAAGGGGAGTTTGTGAGGGTGTAGTGCTTTTAATTTTTTAGTGCTGACTTATATAATTGCTTTAGTGAGCAAGTGCTAGGCTTTAGCATAGGAATAGGGTGTTTATTATGAGAACTAGATCAGTTCCAAGGCTCAAACCCAAATAAGCGGCTGCTCGATGCAGCTATGCACAAAATCATAAGCAGCTACAGCGGGTTTTATACAGGCGGACTTGAAAGAGCTAGAAATTGGCCCAAAACAGCCAACAGACTACCAGATTCCTGTGCTGGGAACACTCCTCCAGGGACAGATAGGCTGCTCCAAGCTCCCCACTGCCACTGGTGAACAAAGAAGCCTCCCTCTATCCAAGAAAGGAAATGGCAACACAGGAACTTTCCAAAAGTCCAGAATACAGCAAAGCCTGTATTTGGACTACTCTAGGTCAGGAAAGATGGGAAACAAGGATAACTTTTTTTTCCATTGCAAAGTAACAATCTCTCATCATCTCAGATGTTGATGGGAACAAGGTTGAAGCAAAAATTACCTATCTGAAATGGCTGATGCCACAGAATCTAGGAAAGTCAATGAAATGCTGCCCAGAAATTAGCAGTGATGGAAATGCTATTACATGATAATCTAGGCCTGCAGAGAGTCACTCAAACAGAAGTGTCTTCCAAAGAACCACAGCGACTTGGACTATGAAGGAAAAAATATGGGATGGCCCAAGATGTAAACTGAGAAATACCATTAGAACAACTGGATATGAAAGACTAATTAGACAGCTAGCCAAATACATAGACAGCTGATGCACTTAAGGCAGATTGCATGTTAGCTGTAAACATTGAAATGTTGCTAAATTGAAGTCTTTTCTTGATGTAAAAGCTGATCAGTGACATGCTGATATGGATGTAAGGCTAAACATCATGAGAGAATGTGTATTAAGTATATTAATGCAGAGAGCTCCTGAAATCTCTTTTTCCTCTTACTGTGCTATTCTTTCCCTGCATACCAGAACTCATTTCGAGATATGTGTTCTTTTCTTCTGTTAGTCTCCTTCTTCATCCCCTTTCATTCCATTTAAAGGCAATGCCTTCAAGGTATCTTTCAAGACTGAATTAGTGCAATGCCTTCAAAGCTAAGGTGGAGATGTCCTTTGTCATAGGGTTCTTTTCTATGTCACTCCTCACTCAGGTACCCACTGTCCCCTACACTGTTCATCTGTCCACCTTCTGATCCACTGTTTGTAGTTTTATATCCTAGGTTGTCTGCATGTGTTACTTACTGACATTAGTAGAACACTGGAAATAGCCACAGTGTGACCTAAGTTCCCACACCCTGCATCTTTTTCAGTGGCTACTACTTTCTTCCCTAATGAGAGAGATCAATAGTTCCCATATCCACACCACAAATGGTGTCCTATTTCCTTTTGTTATTGTCCTGTTTAGTCCTCTGCTGCTTTGTTAACTGTCATTATTGGGTCATTTAGGGTTGTTGTCAAATGCATCCACTCTGCTTTCTTAGTCCCTCTCGCTCCTTTGGTAACTGACTATCTCATTATCAAGAATGCACTTTTCTCACTCACACTCATGCTTACCTCAACCCATCCCTTCTTTGTCCATCACTCAGACTCTGCCTCTTTCCTTATTCCTTTCCCAGCATCCCTCTGCAGCTTCCTACATTTACTATTCTTCTTCTGTAGAATGCTGCCCCTGAATAGGCTCTTTCTCTTTCTTCTTTGCTGCTCATGTTTCTTTCTTCTTCCTCATTTCCTTACCTACCACTTTTAACTCGAGTTCTTCCTAGCCCCTTTCTCTTATTCATTCTCCTCTCTGCTGTGAGTTCACCTGCTACCACTATCTTTCCTACCTTGCTTCACTGTTTCTTTTTTTCCTTTCATCTTGTAACCAACACCCAGCTCCTCCTGTCATCTGCTTGCTTTCTTCCCAGTTTCTCTTCTGTACCCATCTCCTAGGACCATCACTAGTACTCCATCCTCCTCTTATTTACTGCCATAGTGGCCAGGATCTCAGCAGCATCCACAGACATCAGAACATCTTCACATGTTTCTCCATAGCCCTAATATGTCAACAAACTCTGTACCATCCATCTGTGCTGCCAAAGGGCTTTCCTACATCCATCACACCAGATATACTTCTCCTCCTCCTCCAACATCTGCTGCCCCTTATTTTTCAATCTAACATTTTTATTTAGTCTACTCTTTGGCATCCTGCACTGTTCTGTGTTTATGTATGCCATGGCATATTTATACTGCTCATCTGTGTAAAGTGGATGTACATGCTCCACATTACAACATATTAAGCCACACAAACCACACTAATCCACAAAAATACCTAATAGGTGAGTACTTTCACATGCAATTGTTGCTGCTGTACTTTTCCTTGAATTGCTGAGCATGACATCAAGTACTCTCCCAAAAAACAGAGACTTGAGAAATGTAACATCAAAAGGTTAAAGTAGAGGCCTCCTGAGGTTATGCCTCTCAGAAAAGCTATTGGGCAGCATATACAGATTGAAAAGAAACATCTGATGCCCAGAGTGCACAGTGCTATTGAATATACCATATCTGAATCACTACCAAAGGAGCTATGCCAATAAATGTACAGTATGTGGGTTGGTCATGAATCAAAGGACTAAAAAGTTGCATTTATTAAAACATCTTGAAAGTGTACATAGTGATCTGATTTTGTGTAAAAAGTGACACATAATAAAGTTAAAGTTCTGAGAAGTTTATGAAATCCATGAAATAATGATGGCAGTTCAGCAAACATGATGCAGAATACATCCCTGTTGCTATATTGTTACAGATTTTTTTAAATTGTTGTGATTCCCAAACCACACATGGACATCATGCCTCCATCTCAGTTGTCCTGTAAGATCCATTCAGTTACCCATCTTGACAAGAGTCCACTGGCCCATTCATTCCAGTAGGGGGGAGTAAGTCAAGCACCTGTAATTATATTGCCTTCCTTTGTGAGGTTTGTGTCTCTAGGAATTTGTACTGTGGCTTCCATTAAAGTTCCTGTGCCATAATGTGGATGCATGTCTCCGTGCATTCAAATTTTGGTTTTGTAATCTTATGCACCATGCTGGTAAATGTGACCAATGTAGTCCTTCCTTCACTGAGGTAGTTAAGCCGTCACTCACGTGCCATATCCCCTCAAGCCAAAAAAAAAAAGGAAGAGCCAGCGCCACTAGTTGTACCTGGGTCAGCTGGGTCAAACATCATAGATTTATCTTTGTAAGCCATTAAGCCAGTGAAATTGTTATACAACCTTGATGTCATCTGTCCCACTTAATTAGACAAATATATGTCTCTTAGACAAATATTTGCCTTTACCTAAACCATGGTGATCAAATTCTATACGTAGTGAATAGAATGGTGCATAAATCAAATGTCAGGGTTTTTCTAATAATAAAGTGTTTCATCGCCTCTTTAATTAAGATGAAAATTGTAGCATAAAAGGAACATGTACTTCTATTACATTCAATGTTTCATTGAAATGATACAGATAATTCAGAGCCGTACTAAGATACTACCCAGTAGTTTGCACACAAAATAATAAAACCCATACATCCTTTTTCCAAAATAAGTATCCAGCTGCACCTTAAATCCCAGCAAAGATGCAGATTGCCATATTTCAAGTGTACTTACTCTGTATCCAGTGGCGGCTGGTGAGTTCAAATCAAAAGGGGGTGCAGGAGACAGCTGAATGGGTGGGGCCAATGGGAAGAGTGTGGCCAACTAGAAAGAGGAAGAGCTATACTCAAAACTACAAAAATTGGAACTTTAATTAAATATGTTGCCCTGGGTGCCAAACCTTCATTATGAAAGTCCAATAAAGACAAAATGAAGTGTAGAATAAAAAAATATTTCAATACATTGGCTGCATGACGGCTTACTTAATATCTAGATGCAGTGGCAGCTGGTGAGTTCAAATAAAATGGGGGTGCAGGAGACAGCTGAATAGGTGGGGCCAACGGGAAGGAGTGTGACCAACCAGAAAAGGAGTGGAGTTATGTTCAAAACAACAAAAACTGAGACTTTAAATAAGTTGCCCTGGGTGCCAAACCTTCATTATGAGTGTCCAATCAAGACAAAATGAAGTGGAGAAGAAAAAAAAAATATTTGCATTCGCTACATGACAGCTTACTTAATATCTAGATGGAAACAAAAAGGTTGTGAGGCATGAAAAAATAAATTACTTTTTAAATACATTTCTGGAATGCCGGTCAAAATCAAGTATAAAAAAACAAGCAGCACACAACTCAAACCACTTCTTCTTGCACTGCATTTCTAATTATAATTTATATTCAGCTTTATAAAAGTACCAAGTAACATGCTCAAAGTAGCAATCTCTGTGATACTGATTACCCCCACTTGTAAAAATGTTTTTTATCCAAAAAAGACCTGCTGCCTGACAACAACTATCTACTTGTTTCATGGGAAAAACATGATCAAAGTAAAAAATGAGCAGCAAACAACAAACAAGCTCAAGATAAATTGCTTCAAGGATTACTGCACAGGTTATGGACCACACATGATAGATTGGCATTCTGTTTAGTTTAAATTTCTGCTTAAAACCTGAGCTTTGGCCAGCTAAGATCTAGCTGTATTCAACTGGAAGTATAAGAGAATTTAAGCACCCTTTATCTGCACTTTTTTCAAATAATACAGCATTTAATTGATTTATGTGTGTTGCATTGAATATTAACTGAACTGGAAGTTTTGACTCTGTTTTTTCAGTTGTGTTTGCTAGATTTTGTTGCCTGTTAGAATTCCTGCATAGACAGTAACTGCAGTCGGGGGTAGTCTCATTCATTGATATCCTGTTACTGCCTATTTAAGTGGTACATTTTAGAATATTTTCTGCTTAAAACCTGAGTTTTGGCTGGTTAAGATCTAGCTGTATTCAACTGGATGTATAAGAGAATTTAAGTACCTTTTATCTGCACTTTTTTCAAATAATACAGCATTTTAATTGATTAATTTTTCTTGCATTGGATATTAACTGAACTGGAAGTTTTGACTCTGTTTTTTTCAGTTAGTGTTTGCTAGATTTTATTGCCTGTAAGAATTCCTGCATAGACAGTAATTGCAGTCGGGGGTAGTCTCATTCATTGATATCCTGTTACTGCCTATTTAAGTGGTACATTTTGGAATATTTTCTGCTTAAAACCTGAGCTTTGGCCGGCTAAGATCTAGCTATATTCAACTGGACGTATAAGAGAATTTAAGTACCTTTTATCTGCACTTTTTTTCAAATAATACAACATTTTAATTGATTTATTTGTGTTGCATTGAATATTAACTGAACTGGAAGTTTTGACTCTTGTTTTTTCAGTTAGTTACCCACCCACCCTCCCTGGTTTGTTTTGATGTTAATCTTGGTGGCTTTGAAACTGCCCGCCCCTCTTGTAAATTTGTGTTTGGATACTCCTTCTGGGCCCATCTCATTTGCTCACTCAATTGAGTGCAGTGAGATCATATTCTGATTTCAGGCACTCCTAGTGTGTACAAAGAGAGCATCTGGGAAAGAAAAAAAAAATTAAGCTTGTTTCCTGCCTTTCCTGTAAGTGGTCTAGACTGTTTGTAGGCTTCTGAGCCCCCAAGCCTTTCTGTGTTGGAGGGAAGCCTTCTAACTTAATTTTGTTGCTTAGAACTAGCCAGTTTTCCAGTATCAGCACTCAAATCTGTTTCTTTGAACTCAGAACTTGTTCAGAACTCATTGTAAGCACTAAATAAGCTGCAAATTACTACAGCACTCAACTTTCCTCACTTGTCTAGAGGAAAGCAGTTTTTAGTACTTAATAAATAAGCACCTATCCAGGCATGTCTAAGGGTCAGCTCCCGGTGATTTTTCCTGTCTACCTGATGAATCTGGGCATCTTGGGGCAATGCAGCAATTGCCTCATGTACACAGACAACCCTCTCCTCCTTCCACCCAACACTACAACCTGTGAGAGATGCACTTATATAGCCAAACTGGAAGCAAAGCTCTCTTCACCCAAAACTGGACTAGACAGTCAAGAGGAGAAGGTAAACACTTGCACCATACCACACTCATCACATAGTCCCTCAAAACCTACACTACCAAAACACACACATAGAAACACAAAACACACACCTACATTCATGGAGGCTCTCAAGAAAAAACCTGTCCAAGCATCAGGGACCTCCAAAGCAGAAACGCAAGCAAACTCCACCCCCCAACACAACCCAAATGACACATATCCCACAAACTCAGTGTGCCACTCAACCACAGCCCATGAGGCATAATGTACCCAACACTCTAGTCATAGGTGACTCCATAGTCAGGCACACTGATGTTCCACTCACCAGGCTAAACAAGGAGAAAGTTACTGTGAGCTGTCTGTCAGGTGCCAGGATCCGCCACATAACGCACAGACTCAGGTCACTCCACAACAAGTACAAATATGACATTGACATTGTCCATGTTAGTGTGAATGACCTGAGACTTACTTCCCTGGACTACATGAAAAGAGACATGGAGGAGCTCTCCGATTTTGTAGCCCAGGCAGGTATGACCCTAGCCCTGAGCAGCATCCTGCCATCACCTAGAATTATACCACAGTACAAGGACAAAATGATTGACTTCAACAATTGGCTAAGCTTCTGGTGCCATTCTAAGGGGATCCAGTATTTGTCTGCCTGGGACAACATGATCGACAGACCACGATGCTTTGCCAGAGATGGCCTGCACTTGTTGCCCTTGGAATTCTGGATACATGCTAAGGCTCTTGCCACCCCTATAGTGCCTTTTTTAGGCAAGATTCAAATGACAAATTCACCACTGTAACAGGTACAAGCAAGCAAAATCTGATGGTAATGCTACTCAATGCTAGAAGTCTAAACCTCAAAATGCACTCACTCAAGGCACTCCTTAAAATGGAGAACATCGACATCTGTGCAGTGACAGAGACCTGGTTCAAAGCTCCAGAGAGCACCCCGTGTTACCAGGCTATAATTCATACTACACCTTTCAGCCACCTAACCTGGAACGAAGCACTAAAGATGGAGGCTTGTCCATATTGATTAAGGATATCCACACCTCCAGGCTAGTTGCACAGCATAATGCATCCGAGATTATCCAAGTGCAACTAACTCTGGGCAAGACCGCAATCCAAATTGTAGCTTGCTACAGACCCCCACCATGCCCCAGGATTCCCACTCCTCATTTCTTGATACACTGGAAAGTATTAGGGTACAACCCAACACCCTAATAATGGGCAATTTCAACTACCCCACCATTAACTGGGAAAACTACTCATGTACCAACTCTTTTGCTCAACGTTTTCTGGAATTCATAAATTCCAACGCCTTGGATCAACTTATTCACACCCCCACCAGGGGAAGCAATATCCTAGACCTGGTCATTACCAACATGGGCAATCGGTGTTCCACACCTGAGGTCAATTCCTCGTTGGTCAGATCCGACCACAAGCTAATCACCCTAGACATCCACATCCTGCCCCCACCCCCAATTAGGGAAACCACCATAAAAAACTTCTCCAGAGCCAACTTCACACTTCTTAAGACAGAAGTGGTAAACTTCATGACACCCATGCAGACGGACGATAGAGGTATGACTACTGAATCCTACACAAATGCACTTTATAAGCACTTACATGAGTGCATGGATCATGCTATCCCTAATAGAACCAAGATGCTATTCTCCAAAAAAAGGAAGCCAATCTGGTGGTCCTCTGCCATAAACAAACTCTACAACAGTAGAAAGAAACTGTTGCAAAAAAGAGTAAAATCCCATGACTGGAGGAACTCCCTCGTCAACCTCAATAAGAAGCTGAGATCCCTCATAAAATCCTCCAAAGCTACTTGTGGTGTCTTTTGGCTTTTCCCGATTAGGGGTCACCACAGTGGAACTCTGGTCTGCTAATGATCGGCAGTAAATATTTACATGCAGAGTTGCCGACCCTGATGCACAACCTTCAATGAAAGGTACGCCCATTCACACATGTCTCCACACAGAAGACACTTTAGCTGAGAATCGAACAGGACAACGTCTTACTGTGAGGCGACAATGCTACCGCAGCACTTAAAGACAACCACAAAGTATTCTATAGCTATGTCAAGAATCTCAAGGGCAACACTCAGATCTGCTCTGAGTTACAGCACAATGGCACTAAATATTCAGAACCAACTGATATTGCCAACATCCTGACAGATAGGTTCCGTGCTAACTTTACCCCCTCTCACCCCCTAGAGGGCCCATCTCTATACCGGAAGAATGCAAAGTTCCTGTAATTATGGCTGCACAGGTAAAAAACACACTCTCCAAAGCCAAGAACACAGCATCCATGAGACCTGACAATATCCCAGGCTGTGTTCTACATGAACTAAAGAATGAACTGACACCCTACCTAAGTACCATGTTCAATCATAGCCTCACCTCAGGCTTTGTGCCCACTGAATGGTGCACCACGATGGTTATCCCACTCCACAAAGGGGGAGCCACGAAGGACCCTGGGAACTACCGCCCTATTAGCCTGATGAGCCTGGTCTGCAAGGCCATGGAACGTATCATCATGGAACTCATAAACAAAGACATTGGTAATTTCCAAACTCTGGACCCTACCCAGTTCGGGTTTGTAAAAGGCAGATCATGTCTCCTAAACCTGATTGACTTCTCTGAAGCAGTCACCAAAGCCATAGATGAGGGTAAGGTGGTTCACACAGCTTATCTAGATCTCGCCAAGGCTTTTGACACCATCCCCCACTCTGGAATTATAGATAAGCTCACTAAACTAGGTATAAATCCCTATGTCACAAGATGGGTTGCCAACTGACTCATGGACCGAACCCACACTGTGAAAGTAGCAGACTCCAAATCCGACTTCAGAGCAGTGACAAATGGAGTACTACAGGGTTCAGTCCTGAGTCCTCTCCTGTTTGGTATCTACTTCTCTGAAGTACAGGCTAGCACAGAAGGTCTTTGGCTAACAAAGTTTGCAAATGACTGCAAACTAGGAGTCATAATCAAAACTCCTAATGATGTGGACATACTACAAAAGGGTCTCACTGAGACAGATGCCTGGTGTTAAAGCCATGGCCTGAAGCTCAATGCCAAAAAGTGTATTGTCATCCCCTTTGGAAAAACTCTGTACCCATGAACTACCACATAAGTGGTAGTCTACTTAATGCCAAAAGTGTGATAAGAGACCTTGGGACACAGGTGGACAGTAGTCTCTCCTTTGATAATCACATCGCCACAGTGGTTAGGAAATCCTTCTACATGGCTCACCTCACCACAAAAGGTTTCTCATCCAGAAACAAAGAGGTCATTGTTCCACTCTACTCATCACTCATTAGACCCATTATAGAGTACAATGCCCCTTTCGGTATATATCTCACAAGACATCTACAACCACTGGAAAGGCCACAGAAATACCTCACAAAAAGGATTACTGGCCTCAAACAGATGCCCTACTCAGACCAGCTTTACTCCATCGCATATCGCCTGTTCAGAGGCGATCTCTGCCTAACATACAAAGCTTTGTCAAACCCAGAGCTGCTGGACATGCTCCACTTAAAGAAATCCCAATCCCTCCTAGCTACACGCTCTAGGGACCTAAACCTTGTCACCACAATAAACAGAACATACTGGAGGGATAGATTCCTGTCCCAGAGACTTCTCATACTCTGGAACAAACTACCTATCTATGTCAAACAGAGCTGCTCATTAGCACTCTTCAAGAAAAGTCTTGATGATTGAATGGGAAATAGGAAATTCACCCCAGGGATTACTTCTGTGGCTCTGCTTGACAGGGGCACATGAAAATAATTTTCTTGGGTGGCGAAAGCCACGGTAACTTTTTGGCTAGGCTTATATAGGCCCTACGGCTAATATCCTAGTACCTACTTATGAACCTATGAACCTATGAACCTATAAGGGTAAAATCTGCAAGGATGACTGCAAATCTCCAACAAATGTAACGAGCTTCTGAAAATACTGTAATCTTGTCCTTTATTACAAATACTGTCATATTCATTCCAATACCTAAGGCTTATACGTTATCTACTTATGTAAATATTCTCTGCATGGCAACAACAAAAAGGCTTTCAATGTTGATAATTGTTTAACAGTATGCTTATTATAGCTTACTTGCATCTTACAATCTCAGACAAGCTTACCTGGTGGTCATTAAAGCATTGCTACTTAAAGGCAGAGCAACAGGCACTGCAACAACATGCATTTTCTGAATAAAAAAGAAGCATAAATCAACAGTTTAAAAATATGGCAGAAAACCAGAACATTCTGAAAAATATGGCAGAAATCCAGAACATTCTGCAAAATCAAGGACAGATGAAAAGCTCCTGTAGTACTTGTGTCTACCTTGGATGGGGGGATACTTTGCACACTTACACTACATAACTGCTCCTTGCCTTGCTTGGACACATCCAGAGTCACTGCAGTGGGGAGTGGGGTACAGCAAGTTTGTCACAATTTGAAATATGGCAAAAACAACAAGGTAAAAAGTCCAAACACACCACGGTCTGGTGGCCAATAGCACTGACAATAACTGCCCGGCTCGAACAGGTGACAAGAAGTTTATTGTCAAAAACGAAACAAACAATATATATCTAAAATTCACCAAAATATGTAATAAAAACCTCCAGGTTAAGCGCTTTCATCTGGTAAAACAGACTTCATCAGAACAATGTATTCTGATTCACAATCGTTTAAAAACCCTTTTAGGCGCCAAAAATTTTTTAAAAACCAGTACTTGTAATTTAAAGCGATAGTACTTGTTATTTCAAGAATTATAGCTTATGTTCAAAACTTCACATACAACTTACAAGCATCTAACTCAAATAAATTAACAAAATAACAAAATATAGCCCTATGGACTATAATAGCCTCTATAAATTTGTATGTGTACTAATATGTATATATGTATGTGAACACAAAAAATGTACGCAATAAAAATGTATATGTATATACCCTTCAAATATAACCACATCATCAATACATACTAGCATGTAAACATATTAAAAAGGAATTCCCAATACTATTCTAGCATGTCCAAAGGTCAGTTGTCAATCTCCTCTCCGGTCCAGCAGGTGAATCTGGGAATCTTGAGGCAATGTTACAACTGCCTCATGTACACAGACAACCCTCTCCTCCTCCCAACAAATTCCAACACATGTGAGAGATGCAACCATATAGCCAAACTGGAGGCTAAGCTCTCTCAACTCAGTACTGGCGTAACCAGTCAGGAGGAGAAGGAAACCACACTCACTACAATTCCAGTCTCACATAGACCTACCACGACAACAAACCAAACACATAAACACACAAAAACATACTCGGAGGCTCTAAATAAAAATCTGCCTAAGCAGCAGAGACCTCCAAAGCAGACACCCAAGCAACCGCTACCCCAAAACAAAACACGTGCAACACATAACTCACAAAGCCAGTGTGCCGAACAGTCACAGCCCTTAAGGCTAAACAACACACCTGATACACTTGTAATAGGTGACTCTATCGTCAGGCACACTGGCGTCCCGCTCACCAGGCTGAACAAGGAGAAGGTCACGGTGAGCTGCCTGTCGGGCGCTAGGATCCGCCACATAACACAAGCACTCAGGTCACTCCAAGGCAAGTACAAATATGACTCAGTCATTTTCCATGCTGGTGTGAATGACCTAAGACATACCTCCCTGGACTACATGAAAAGAGACATAGAGGAGCTCTCTGAGCATGTAGCCCAGGCCGGTATGACCCTGACCTTGAGTAGCATCTTACCCTCACCAAGAATGATGCCACAATATGAAGACAAGATGATCAATTTCAACAATTGGCTTAAGTGTTGGTGTCATTCAAAGGGGATCCAATGCCTGTCAGCCTGGGATGACATGCTCGACAAGCCACGATGCTTCGCTAGGGACGGCTTGCACCTGTCACCCCTGGGCTTTGGATATTGGCAAAGGCTCTTGCTACCCCATAGTGCCTTTTTAGGCAAGGCTCAAAAGACAAACCCACCTCCATAGGTATCACAAGGGATAAGAAACTAAGAGTAATGCTACTCAACGCCAGAAGTCTAAACCTCAAGATGCACGCACTCGAAACTCTCCTTAGCATGGAGAACATCGATATCTGTGCAGTAACAGAAACCTGGTTCAAGGCTCCCGAGAGCACCCCAGCACTACCAGGTTATACCTCATACCATGCTTTTCGGCCCCAAAACTTGGACCGAACCACAAAAGGAGGGGGAGTATCAATATTCATCAAAGATACCCACACCTCCAGGTTGGTGGCACAGCACGAAGCATCAGAGACTATCCACGTGCAACTAACTGTGGGTAAAACTGCCTTCCAGTTTATAGCCTGCTACAGACCACCCTCCCAGACACAGGAATCCCACTTGGCCTTCCTGAGAATACTGGAAAATATGAAGGTCTCTCCAAACACCATTATATTGGGCGACTTCAACTACCCAAACATAGACTGGGAGCATTACTCTAGCTCCAACACTCTAGCCCAAAGGTTCCTAGAATTTATAAACTCAGATGCTATGGAACAACTTGTTACCACTCCCACAAGAGGGGAAAACATACTGGACCTGATCATCACCAACATGGGGACACTATGCTCCAGACCAGAAGTGTATCCCTCACTGGTAAGATCAGACCATAAACTAATCTCACTGGATATTCACATCCCGACCCCACCCCTGCCCAGAAAACCACAGTGAAAAACTTCTCTAAAGCAAATTTCACACGCCTCAAAACCGAGGCGAAATCCTTCAAAGCCCCCGGGCCTGTGGAAAATACAGCCCAGACCGCAGAATCCTTTATAAACGCATTCTATGAACACCTTCAGGAATGCATGGATCATGCAATCCCAAATAAAACCAAGACCCAATCCTCCAAAGGCAGACGTCCTGTCTGGTGGACCCCAGCCATAAACAAACTATACAATAGAAGGAGGAAGCTACTACATGATAGAGCAAAATCCCAAAAGGGAAGGCATCTCTGATCAGTATTAGCAAAAAACTACGGGCACTCATAAAATCGTCTAAGGCCAGCTTTGAGAGAAAAATTGCACAGGACACTAAGGATAATCACAAGGCTTTCTTTAGTTATGTTAGGAACCTGGGTGGGAATTCCCAGATATGCTCAGAATTAGTCCAAAATGACAAAAAATACACCGAGCCCACAGACATTGCCAACATCCTAGCTGACAGGTTCAGTGCAAACTTCTCCCCCTCTCCCCACCAAAAGGGGAAATATCTATCCCAACAGAGTGCTGTCCCCCGATATCTCAGATGCTCAGGTAAGAGCCGCCTCTCCAAAGCAAAAACACAGCATCAATGGGACCAGATGGTGTCCCAGGCTGCGTCCTACATGAACTCCAAGAAGAGCTAAACCCAAACATAAAACTACTGTTCAGTCTTAGCCTTACTACAGGATATGTACCCAAAGAGTGGCGTGCAGCAACAGTGGTCCCTCTCCACAAAGGTGGTGCCTCAACGGATCCTGGAAACTATCGCCCCATAAGCCTGACTAGCTTGGTCTGCAAAGCTATGGAAAGGATCATCATGGACCTCATAAATAAAGATATTGGGGACCTACAGACACTGGATCCTACCCAGTTTGGCTTTGTTAAGGGCAGATCCTGCCTCTTAAACCTGGTCGATTTCTTTGAAACAGTCACCAAGGCCATTGACAGGGAAGGTGGTCCACACAGCCTACCTGGACCTCAAAAGCCTTCGATACAATACCCCACTCGGGCATTATAGATAAGCTCACCAGCTTAAATATAAACCCCTATGTCACTAGATGGGTTGCAAACTGGCTCAAGGACAGAACCCACATGGTTAGAATTGCTGGAGCCATGTCAGACTCCAAACCAGTTACAAGTGGCATCCCACAAGGCTCAGTCCTGGGACCTCTCTTGTTCGGTATATATTTCTCGGGTACAGGCCAACACGGAAGGAATGTGGCTGACCAAGTTCGCAGATGACTGCAAACTGGGCCATAATCAACTCTCCAGCCGACACAAGCATCCTCCAAAGGGCCTCATAGAAACAGACAACTGGTGCCAGAGCCATGGCCTCAAACTAAATGCCAAAAGTGTATAGTCATCCCCTTTGGCAAAACAAAGTGCCCACAAATTACCACATAGGTGGTAATCCATTAAGTACAGAAGAAGTCATTAGGGACCTGGGGACCCAAGTTGATAGCAATCTCTCATTTGACAACCACGTGGCCAAAGTGGTTAGAAAAACATTTTATATAGCCCACCTAATCATGAAGGGATTCACATCTAGATCAGGGAGGTCATCGTACCTCTTTACTCATCCCTCATCAGGCCCATAATTGAGTACAATGCCCCTTTTGGGATGTACCTTACCAGACACCTGCAGCAACTGGAAAGACCCCAAAAGTACCTCACCAAGAGGGTCAAAGGGCTCAAACAGATGCCATATGCTGCCCGGTTAAAGAAACTCCAGCTCTACTCAGTGGCATACCGCCTGCTCAGAGGCGATATGTGCCTGACGTATAAAGCCATGTCCAACCCAGAATTAATGGACATGCTGCACCTCAGAAAATCCAAATCCCATCGAGCCACGCTCGAGAAACTTGAACCTCAGCACTGAAATAAATAGGACATGCTGGAGGGACAGATTCATAACCCAGAGGCTCCCTTCACTCTGGAATAAAATCCCAGTCCAGGTTAGGCAGAGTCCCACATTGACTCTCTTCAAGAGGAATCTTGATGAGTGGATGGGAGATCGTAGGTTTACCCTGGCTATCACTTCTGTGTCACTGTTAGACAGAGGCACAGTATACTAACCTCAAAAAAAGGCATAGCAAAATTAATTTAAAATGGGTGGCGAAAGCCAAACACACTTTGGCTAGGCTTATAAATGCCCTAGGGCAGATAGCCTAGTATGAACCTATGAACCTATATAACACGGCTGAATATAAACACATAAATTAATAAATTGATCACTAATAAGGTATCAAATGGCGGTATGGCGTTATGCCATAACCAAAAATGGTTTAATACTAATGCAATCATTAATACCCGGTAACCTAGTAGCATCTGTGAAAATCTGCCATCTACTGTCCTTCATGGCTAAAGGGCCTTTATATTACCTCCAGAAGGTGGTATACCTACATGATCAATGATAGCAAATTTAAAGTGGTGTGTATGTTCATAGATAGGGGTTATCCCAGTTACCTATTGTGTGATGTAGTTAACTATGTAAGCATAGAATGGGGCAAGAAATATCTACCCTTGCTTGGTAATTCAATGAGTATAATCACAAATAATGATGGTAAAACATCGAATTTAGGACATAGTAACTGTGTTTGTGTGTTGATGTATTCGCCGGTGGTGCAGTACATCAGAAACATCATTAAGGGACATTGGAATTTGATAGCTGCCGATGAAGAAATAGCAAAGACATTAGGCAAATATCCCTGTTTTGTTTATAAAACTGGATTTAATATCAAGAGAATATTGGAAACAATGACAGATAAACATGACAAGAATAAGAGAACATCAAGGACTAAAAAATGTGGATCATGTAAGCAATGCCACGCAGTGAACGAGGCTGATGGCTGTAAATTAGACAATTACAACAAGACCTATATAAGGTACAGGGCAGGCAACTGTAACACCAAAAATGTGGTGTATCTGGCAACATGTATGACATGCCCTGCATTTTATATAGGAAAAACAGAGAGACAGTTCAAGCGACGTATATATGATCACTTGTACAGTATTAGGGTCAATGATAAAAATAATGCCTTATATCGACATGTACATAAAAGTGGACATACACACCACTTTAAATTTGCTATTATTGCTAGTATGTATTGATGATGTGGTTATATTTGAAGGGTATATACATATACATTTTTATTGTGTACATTTTTTGTGTGCACATACATATATACATATTAGTACACATACAAATTTATAGAGGCTATTATAGTCTATAGGGCTATATTTTGTTATTTTGTTAATTTATTTGAGTTAGATGCTCATAAGTTGTATGTGAAGTTTTAAACATAAGCTATAATTCTTGAAATAACAAGTACTATCTCTTTAAATTACAAGTACTGGTTTTTAAAAAACATTTGGCGCCTAAAAGTGTTTTTAAACGATTGTGAATCACAATACATTGTTCTGATGAAGTCTGTTTTACCAGATGAAAGTGCTTAACCTGGAGGTTTTTATTAGATATTTTGGTGAATTTTAAATATATATTGTTTGTTTCGTTTTTGACAATAAACTTCTTGTCACCTGTTCGAGCTGGGCAGTTATTGTCAGTGCTATTGGCCACCAGACCATGGTGTGTTTGGACTTTTTACAATTTGAAATATCTCTGGCTGACGGTGATGCCCCTAACACATTTGTCATACCTCTCAACCTTAGAGCAAGAAATCTGGGAAAAGCCATAAACAGAAGTGGGACAAAGGTCATACATTAAGGACAATTTTTAAATATTGTTCTTATAAACTTAGAAATATAATAGAATAGTAGCTATTGCATTAGTATGAATTTTCTGAAGGGTATGAAATCTGAAACTCAAATGTCTGTCATTATTTTCTAACTTCAGTCTTTAATGATTTTCCCTAATTTGCCAGAAAACCACAATTTTATGAAAAATGGACTAAAAATCTGATGCAAAAATATAGCCATACAATACAGCTGGGAACCTGTCAAAGAAGGGACACTTTTTAATATTAGTACTGTTAAGTTGAGCAGCTGACAAAATAAGAGAATCTACATGCATTTTTTCTAAAATAAAAATAATCTGTAAGTCTGATCATTACAATTATTTATTAATTATAAACCCTCCACGTTTCTTCTAAAATTGCCATTTTGTGGAGGGATTATTGGGGGAGAGTAACATTTTGAGCCAAAATCGGGGACAATTGAAAGGTCTGGATATACCTAATTCTATAAAGCGATTAATTTGCACATACCTCTCAATCTCTTAACTCTGGAAATCTGGACAAGGCCAAATATATTGGAGGAACAAACAAATAGTACTAAAAATTGCTCTTGTATAAACATAGACAGTTGATAGAATAACAGGTCTTGCTTTAGAGTGCATTTTTCTAAGGGTATGAAGTCTGAAACTCAATGTCTGTCATTATTAAGTTACTTCATTCCTAAATGATTTGCCAGAAAACCCAAAATTTTATGAGGAACAAACTAAAAATAAGAAGCAAAAATTGATTCATTCTGCAGAAATCTGGACAATTGAGACGTATAGTTCAACCGGGAGAATTGTGCGGCAGAAATCCTACATGACAGACTTAGCTCCCTAGGTGTAGACTATAAGTACAAAAAAAAGTGAAGATCTAAGAGAAGTGATTGCCATACCTCTCAACCGCTAAGAGCTAGAAATCTGGACAAAGCTATAAATAAAAGTGGGACATAGACTCAAAAATATGGATAATTTTCAAATATTGCTCCTACAACTTAGAAAGTTGATAGAATAATATGTTTTGCATTAGCATCAATTTTCTGAGGGGTATAAAGTCTGAAACTCAAATGTCTGTCATTGTTTTCTAACTTCAGTCTTTAATGATTTGCCAGAAAACCACAATTTTATGAAAAATTGACCAAAAATATGAGGCAAAAATCTGAGCATTCTGTGAAAATCTGTACAGTTGAGAGGTATGGTGATTGCTTCAATCTGGCTTCATCACATTCAGTAGCAGTCAGACTCAATTAGTGAAATATTCAGTAACGAAAGAAGTTTGTGCTTGTAGACAGTTGATTTAACTGGTTCCTAATCGAACACATCCAACCAAGAACTGGGAGGGGGCATACCTGAGCTGATCAGATAATCATTAAACACTTTCCTGACTGTATTAAATTATATTTCTTACATAATACAGTACAGTTGTTAGAGGATGTTTTAAATTTATTGTTTTGAACATTTTTTCTAGTAAACAATGAAACAAAATGCATGGCCCAATAATGACAAAACTGCCCAATTCAAAACATTACCATCATAAAAGTCTACTCAAACCTCTACAATCCACCAGTATCAGTAGATATGCACAATCTCTGCAGAAGTAAAAGTCATCTAAATAATTCCACATGAGAGAGACCTGCAACTAATGAAGAAGTTGCTGCTAGCAAACAACTTTATGTTTCATTGTTTCATCTACAAATAAAGTGCCTGTTGCCCTTGAGGAATAAATTGCCTATGTTACATTAAAAAAATGATAAGCTAGTAATATTGCAATAGGGAATGGATGACAAACTGATAACAGGTTCATAGTTACTATGTATCTCTGCCAAAGAGGACATTCTCAGGACTGCAGCATCCACTGGCTTTAAAAGTACAACACAGTACAGTATCAGCAATGCATCTAAATACTGTGGGAGTAGAAACCACAGTCTTCTGCATCAAAAGCAAGTATTCAACCTGGTATGCTATTAACAATGCAAGCAAGCACAGCATAAGCAGCACTAAACTTCTCTTCCCCTGAAGCTCTCACCTCCTTGTAAAATCAACTTGACACTCAACTGTATCTCTCAACTTTGCAGCACAAGAAATCTGGAAAAAGCCAAAATGTACCTGGGGGGGGGGCAAAAGCCAAAAAAACTAGGGACACATTTTAAACATTGCTTGTATAATCATGGAAAGTTGCTAGAATAAAATGTTCTGTTATCACCATGCATTTCACTGCCAAGTCTTGAATTGAGGACCCCGTGCACTACAGTCAGAGCAATATACCACTATGCCAAATCATCTGGTTCTTAAAAGGCAGGAAGACTGAAAATTAAATAGCTATCATTTATTGAATTAATTTTTCACCATAGCGCTCAACCTCTTAAGCACAAAACACCTGGACAAAGCCAATAATGGGGAAATACAGCCCCCAAACATATTCAGTGAATTCAGTTCTCACCATATCTCTCAACCTCTTAGCACAAAAAATCTGAACAAAGCCAATAACGGGGGAATACAGCCCCAGAAATAGGGACAATTTTCAAATATTGATCTTATAAATTTAGAAAATTGCTAGAATAAAATGTTTTATGTTGCCATGTATTTTCTGAAGAATATGAAGTCTGAAGTCTGAAATTCAAATGCCTGTCATTATTTAGTGAATGAATTAAATCCTTCACTGATTACAAAAATCCAGAAAACCATAGATTTTATGAGGAACATAACAGAGCAAAAATATGAGGCAAAAATCTGAAAAGCTTTCATAAGTGGTGGTGGGTAGGGAATTCAGGCTTGTACTACCTGTACCCGTGGTACAGGGTCTGAGCCTGTGTAACTGTAGTCATCAGGTATATTTAACTGGGACATTACACACACCAGTAACTGTATATCCTTGCAGCAGCTTCTGAACCCAATTCCCTTGCAGTGAGAGTGCCAGATACAAATTCCCTTCCCGGGAGCCAGTCAGTTGCTATCCATCCATGTACATGACTGCAGATGTTGCAGTCTGATCTCCTTCCAGTCTATGTGGTTATAAACTGCATAGACTTCTGGGCATCTGTACACTGATGTCTTCTCTTCGACTCACCGAGCATGCATGGGCAGTTCTGGGGCTCACGGCTAATCATTTTACAGCTGGGGGGGCTGCAGTCCTGCAGTCCAATAGCACGAGCTGCCCCTGTCTGTATCTGATGGAGTTATTCAAATATTTGATACAGCCACAGGAAGACCAACAAATAAGTTGTTTTTGCACATTTCAGTAGCTAGATGGGGGTCCCTACTGTACTAGCAGGCATGATTTCCTGATGTTTGTTTGGCTTTTTGTAGGTGTGCCTAGTTTCATCTGGAGACATGCTGGTAGGTGGTTGATTCACAGTGTTAAACTGTGGCTAGGTGCAGGAGTGAATAGGAATGTATATGCTTTATGATGCATTAGAATCCCATCTATGGCTAGTTTCTTCTTTTCAACTCATTGCTTAATGAGATAATCCTCCTAACAGTGAACCTGATGAAATGGATATAAATAGTGCAGAGGGTTAAGTGTATGAGCTGTTAATGAGCTGCTTCCTGTGGTCCAGGTTTGATTCCCTTGGCCAACATTTGCCTAAATTTGTCACTCTGAGTGAGTCAGTTAACCAGGCAGTGCTCCTGGACTGAGCCTGAACAAGGTCCTTGGAGAGTACTGCTCTGCCTTGGTTAATAAATACAAATAAGATGGATACAAAGGTAGGACATTGATTTTACTGGATTTATATATCAATTTATTGGCTTTATTGGATTAAGTTTGCTTTTATTCAACATTTTTGTATTTGGTGTTCCTTGGGACCCTTTCTGTCAGTTTTTACATTATTATTTTGGCTTATATTCTTTATCTGAAGGTCTTTTGTCTGAGATTTATTATAGAAGTATTCCCGTGTATATTTATACTGTATATTTGTCTAAAATAACAATCAACAATAATTTAAAAAATGTGTAATATGAAATGGTATACATGTAAAAGTTACACACACACACACACACACACACACACACACACACACACACACACACACACACACACACACACACACACACTACTGGTAGCTGTATAAAATGTATTTTGCTTTTTTTGACTGCAGGTAGTGGTGGGGTAATATTCCTTAATAATAAATTAATATCTAAACCTGTCTGTCCTTATCTGAATGATTGCTGAACCAGCCTTATCCCAAGTTAGCCTGCTATTTTAAGATATCAGATAATGAGGGAAATCTTTGAAATAACACACATCCACCCTTTTTTCTCTTTCAAAGAGCAATGGCTTGTGAAATAAGTACTAAATATCTGGATTGTTTGTGTTTGCTTTTATTTAATGTTGCCACAATAAAGGTCAGCTCCAGGCCAGCTCTTGGCACAGAAGCAATCAGCTGTTTTTAATCAGTCAACTGACTTTGACTCTGATGTGATGTCGCCTGAGACTGGAAGGGTTGCAATGCTCTTTGCTGATAGTGCTGTGGGCTTTTGCCATCTTTCAACAGTGTTAGTAGGCAGGAAGTTCAGAAAGGAGTCAGTTTATGGAAACTGGGTTCACACTGTCTGCAAACTCTGTAGACGTGATGAGAGAATTGTTTGAGTCCAGCTTTGAGTAAATGAACTGTTCTGGCCAGAGATTTACATGTTACTGCTGGCAAGATATATATACAGAATGAAAGAGTATACAGAAATGTGCAGAGGTGCATATTGTCTGAAATCTGGTCCATTGTGAAATCTTACCAATATGTGAGGTAATTTGTGTTCTTAAAAGCATATTTACTTTCACCATAAGCAGAACTACATTGAGTTTTACCATCCCCTTGTTCCCATAACTGCAAAACTGATGACCCTGGTTTATAATATGATTTATATTAAAATGTGTACTGTGCTGCAGTTTTTATTAAGCTGCCAAAGGTTCAGTGAAGTTAGATGTACCTTTTCCAGGAATGGTACAAGATGACCAACACAGGCCTGTTTCAGACTTCACTATGGATAGAAAGAGCTTGTAAGGGACAGTTATGTTTGCAAAGTCTAAAAGAGAACAGCAGTTATCATCCACCTCATCAAAATTGCTAGAACACAGTATCATAGTGGCATGTATTTTAACTCTAGTATTGCATTACACCTATACCTGAGCACACTGGCTATACTTTTAAGTGAAAATTTAATGGCAGACAGTTAAGCATTCATAACTATGTAAAGGTATAGCTCATTATGCTGACTATGTTTAGACAAGTAAGACTTATTTCATTCTGAAAGAAATATGGATTGTTGGATGTATGGATGGTTTGATGGTCAGAAGGATGGATATAGGTATGTAATGTGTATATGCGCACATGTGACTGTGTGTGTGTGTGTGTGTGTGTGTGTGTGTGTGCATGTGTGTGTGTGCGCGTGTGCGTGTGTGTGTGTGTGTGTGTGTGTGTGTGTGTGTGTGTGTGTGTGTGTGTGTGTGTGTGTGTATGTGTGTGTGTGTGTGTGTGTGTGTGTGTAGCTTATCTGATTGTATAAAGGGGGCTTTTTATTTACAGATTGAAAGAGAGTGATGCCGTTGTGGATTTGTGGCTATGGTGATCTTAATCAGTTGCACTCTTCCTCTGGATGAACCTGTTGTGAAAAAAGTGATCCTTTTTATGAACCCCCTCATTTTCATGGTAAGCTTTCTCATTTCTTGACTGTAGGGGACCCACAAAAGCTCTTCATGAAACTTTTTGTGGACTGGCATCTGGACTCACTAGGCTAATTATATCTGGCCTAGAATCTCTAGGTCCAGTTGAAGTATTGTCACTGACAGCAGATCAGCAGGCTGTACTCTCAACTTTGATGTCTAGTAGATCAGAAAGTTTTAATTTCTGTTCTCAAGCCAATAACTTGGATTCATATTCCAGTTCTGAAACTGCAGTGTAACCTTAAGGGGTTTCTACACTCTTGAAGTGTTGTCAATTGAATGAAACATTAAACCAATGTACCATCTAAGCTTTTTGTAGCTTAAGTACAAGTTATTCTCACCCCCATTCTACTACTGTGGCATCCAAACCAATCCACATACACTTGTCTTTTTACTTACTCCACCTCTCCATCCTGTCCACCTCCCTCTTCTGCTAACTTTTAACTGTAGTATTGCATTACATGTATAGCTGAGCACACTGGCTATACTTTTAAGTGAAAATTTAATGGCAGACAGTTAAGCATTCATAACTATGTAAAGGTATAGCTCATTATGTTGACTATGTTTAGACAAGTAAGACTTATTTCATTCTGAAAGAAATATGGATTGTTGGATGTATGGATGGTTTGATGGTCAGAAGGAAGGATATAGGAATGCAATGTGTATATGTGCACATGTGACTGTGTGTGTGTGTGTGTGTGTGTGTGTGTGTGTGTGTGTGCGTGTATGTATGTTTATGTGTGTGTGTGTGTGTGTGTGTGTGTGCGTGTGTGTGCGTGTGTGTGTGTATGTATGTGTGTGTGTGTGTGTGTGTGTGTGTGTGTGTGTGTGTGTGTGTGTGTGTGTGTGTGTGCGTGTGTGTGTGCGTGTGTGTGTGTGTGTGTGTGTGTGTGTGCATGTGTGTGTGTGCGCGTGTGCGTTTGCGTGTGTGTGTGTGTGTGTGTGTGTGTGTGTGTGTGTGTGTGTGTGTGTGTGTGTAGCTTATCTGATTGTATAAAGGGGGCTTTTTATCTACAGATTGAAAGAGAGTGATGCCCTTGCGGATTTGTGGCTATGGTGATCTTAATCAATTGCACTCTTCCTCTGGATGAACCTGTTGTGAAAAAAGTGATCCTTTTTATGAACCCCCTCATTTTCATGGTAAGCTTTCTCATTTCTTGACTGTAGGGGACCCACAAAAGCTCTTCATGAAACTTTTTGTGGACTGGCATCTGGACTCACTAGGCTAATTATATCTGGCCTAGAATCTCTAGGTCCAGTTGAAGTATTGTCACTGACAGTAGATCAGCAGGCTGTACTCTCAACTTTGATGTCTAGTAGATCAGAAAGTTTTCAGTTCTGTTCTCAAGCCAATAACTTGGATTAATATTCCAGTTCTGAAACTGCAGTGTAACCTTAACGGGTTTCTACACTCCTGAAGTGTTGTCAATTGAATGAAACATTAAACCAATGTACCATCTAAGCTTTTTGTAGCTTAAGTACAAGTTATTCTCACCCCCATTCTACTACTGTGGCATCCAAACCAATCCACATACACTTGTCTTTTTACTTACTCCACCTCTCCATCCTGTCCACCTCCCTCTTCTACTAACTTTTAACTGTAGTATTGCATTACATGTATAGCTGAGCACACTGGCTATACTTTTAAGTGAAAATTTAATGGCAGACAGTTAAGCATTCATAACTATGTAAAGGTATAGCTCATTATGTTGACTATGTTTAGACAAGTAAGGCTTATTTCATTCTGAAAGAAATATGGATTGTTGGATGTATGGATGGTTTGATGGTCAGAAGGATGGATATAGGTATGTAATGTGTATATGCGCACATGTGACTGTGTGTGTGTGTGTGTGTGTGTGTGTGTGTGTGTGTGTGTGTGTGTGTGTGTGTGTGTGTATGTGCATGTATGTGTATGTGTGTGTGTGTGTGTGTGTGTGTGTGTGTGTGTGTGTGTGTGTGTGTGTGTGTGTGTGTGCATGTGCGTGTGCGTGTGTGTGTGCATGTGTGCGTGTGTCATTGTCCTACCATTGTTCCATCCTGTCTACTTCCTTCTCTTTCTAACCCTTATAGACCTACCACTGAACCAGGCAAGACACTCAGGTACTTTTGCAGCCTATCTTAATATCATACCACCACTTATATCCGCAACAATATACACCGACTTTGCTGATTCCTGCAACAGGACTCATATAGCCTATCACTCAGCTATTACACCTCCTAAATGTGTGAAAAGTTTAAGTACGTAAGCTCTAACTAGTTCCTATATCTGCTTTGTACCCACTACATGAAGTGTCCTATATATAAATTTTGCTAGCTGAAAACTACTCATATGGAATGTTCTTGTGTATCTACCCTGCATTGCTTGTATAATATCTTTTATTTCAGAATGATTACTTATGTACTGTTTTTTTCACCAATTGTATAAGCTGCTAATAATATGTACTAAATGTCTTTATCAATGTAAATTCTGCATTGTATGTGAAATGTCTTTATATGTGGAGCTTTTCATCCTGGGTCTCCACTGAAAATGGACACTTCTGGCCCAGCTGGACCATCCCGGTAAACAAATGCAAATAAATAAATAAATACATTAAGATCCTAACCTCCTGGCCAAATTTCCTTTGTCTGTAAAAGCACCATTTCATACATTCCCTGAAAATAAGCCATGAAACTAGCAGGACTATCTTGGTCAATGAAAGGAAATAATAAAAAATAAATAATTTTGTGGTTTGGCAAATGTCCTTGTGGACCTGTAGGTTTCCCTCTGTGTATAAAGAGCCTTCATTAGACCCAAAATACTCTAGATTTTCACAGTCTAGAAGATTAGTAATGTATCTCTAAATTTCCCTTTGTGTGCAAGATTATTGAGGAATATCTTGATATACTGTTGTTCTCCCATCTTACCTACTATAGTCTCTTGTCTGGGTTTTAATAAAGACATAGTAATAAGATATGTCTGCTGTGGGCAGTTAGTAACCTAAAAACGACAAAGCATAAACTGTTGCATTCTGCCTTTGTCCTGTTTGCTCTTTCAACAGTTCTTGACATCATGATCATAAGATCCCTACTATGTGCCTTCACTGTAGACTTTTGTCAGCTGTTCTCAACTAGTTCATTTTTTGACCCTCTTGACACACTCACATACTCAGTTGGTATTATCAGGCACATACAATTTGTCAAGCTACCTGCTGGAGTACAGAGAGATATTGGGCTGAGGTTTGACTTCTCTTCTTTTGGTATAGATCTATATCTATCTATCTATCTATCTATCTATCTATCTATCTATCTATCTATCTATCTATCTATCTATCAGCTAGCTAGCTATTCAAATGATTGAAGTTTCAGAATATTGAACATCATACGGTCAAAGACCAGATGATCGAAGTTCTGACCATCGAATGTTCTGAATGGAGATTGCCGTACAGTGCGGAATGGGAAATATCCCATTTTTCTTGCTGTAGTGTGGTTTCAGAGTTGGTATATTTAAATAACAGGGGATATGGGGTGCACAGCTCCCAATGTGGGGGGTGCAGGGACTTCTTTTCTTTTTTTTATTTCATGTTAGATGTTTCAGAACATCGATCATCTGGTCTTCAACCATATGATGTTCGATGTTCTGAAACTTCGATGATTTGAAGCAGACCAGTCCCGTATATACTCACACACACACACACACACACACACACACACACACACACACACACACACACACACACACACACACACACACACATATATATGTGTGTGTGTATACATATATATATATATACATATATATATATATATATATATATATATATATATATATAGCTATATATATATATATGGATTCACTTTAGAAGCTCGAATTCCCAAAATCTCGAACCTCATATGGTCGAGACCAAAAGATCGAGTTTTGGAAACTCGAACTTCTAAAATGAAACGCAAAAAAAAAAGTCAAACATTGCTTTTGCAGGGGGGCTTCGCCCCCTGCACCCCCCACACCCCCCTACTTAAATATACCAACTCCGAGATCGCGCTACAGTGGAGAAAAGGGAAATCTCCCATATTGCGCTGTATGCGGAAGTGCAAAACGGGAGATTTCCCACTTCCTATCAACACCACAAAAAAGATAACAACATTACCTACACACAGAGCATACAAGAAGCCTTGCCTCTGTGTGCATGTAACGTTTTAAGGTAAGTAAAGTGTTATTTTTTAAAACTTTACATATTCGATATACTGAAATGTCAATCATATGGTCTCGACCATATGACATTCGAGATTTCAGTAATTCGATTATGTAAAGTGCTTATATATATATATATATATATATATATATACATATATATATATATATATATATATATATATATATATATATATATATATATATATAAATAAAAATGTAAATGTTCGTTTGTTCAAAATCTTAAATCTCTGAAAGTTCTTCACCGATTGCTTTGAAATTTTCATACAATGTTGCATTTGAATACGCGCGTGTTTTTATATACCTACTATTATATAGATGTCACACGTTGCATTCGAATACGCACGTGTTTTTATATACCTACTATGGATTCTATATATTTGTATACAAATATGCAATTTTATATGTTTTTGTTATAACTTTCTTACTTCTTTTTCAGTGCAATCGATCTGCTTTAGTTCATCCAAATAATGCCTCGCAGAAGATCAAACTTAGGTCGTCGTACTTGCGGAGCGGAAGCAGTGTGACGAGTAATTACAAATCAAACTGAGGAAGAACGGGCATCAGCGAATGAGTGAAACAGACAAAGATTGGCTCAAACACGTGCCAAGGAAGCAGCAGAGCAACGTGCAGCCAGACTTGAGGATGCATGGTTGCGTGCACTGTGATTGCGTTCTGCAGCTTCAGATCTGCTTCATTCTCCTCGATCGACACCAGCGGATGAAATAAATGCTTGCCTGAAATACTCTACTTTGTGGCGACACGTAAAGACGTTAAAATTAACTACAAATATGTGTGTCCAGCTGCAAAACAATTGATCAGCTGAGATATTCTCACATCAATTGCTGGAAATTAGGAACGGAAAGATGCCAGTTGATCTGACCCCAGGACGAATTTCATTGCCTCATAACTTCTGCAATTTAGTGACGTCAAAAGAAGAATTGGTTGAAAAAGTACTTCCCAATTTTCAAACCAATTATAAGAATCACGACTGGCTGACTGAATGAGCTATTCTTGCAGCCAAGAACAAAGACGTCTACGAATATTATTCAGTCTAACATTCAAAGCGAGGCAGTCACATACAAGTTCGTCGACACTGTCGTGGGAGCAGATGAAGCGGTTAATTATCCAACGGAATTTTTGAATTCACTCGATTTGCCAGGGATGCCACTGCACGTACTGCAATTGAAAATTGGCGTGCCAATTATCATGTTGCGAAATATCAATCAGCCAAAGCTTTACAACGGCACGTGGCTTGCAGTAAAAAAATTAATGAGCAACATCATAGAAGCAACAATTTTGACAGAACCTTTCAAAGGTGAAGATGCCCTCATTCCTCGCATTCCTATGATTCCAATGGATATGCCATTTCAATTTAAGAGATTGCAATTCCCAATTCGATTGGCGTTTGCAATAACCATCAACAAAGCTCAGGGCCAATCTTTAGAATTGTGCGGTTTAGATCTACACACGGATTGCTTCTCACATGGACAATTATATGTTGTGTGTTCTAGAGTCGGCAAACCAGACAATCTCTATATCTGCACAGACAATGGAACAACAAAAAATATTATATACCCACAAGCATTGTGAAATTAAACATATTACAAACGTGCGCTTTCTCTTTTCTTTCTTTTCCATTTAACCAGACTGAGCCACAGCAATGCGTGGCCAGGTACTGTGGATTGCCCAGATTAACCAAAGTCGTTTATAGCTGAATGCAATTAAATACTATGAATATGACAGTATGGCCCTCACATGATTATTACATACCTCTGTCTTATTTTTATGGGAATGGATATGCTGGAATTAGTTTCTTGTTTACAGGCTCTCAACATTTTTTCTTAACAGCTCTTTGACATTTTAGGACTGGGATGTCAACAGAAGACAAATCTTTGTATTTTCATCCCTGGAAAAATATACTTTTTTTTTTTTTTTTTTTTTTTTGTACACTCTGTTGTGTTTCATGTGTCTTATTCTGTTACTTGTTGCATGTAAATTCCATGTGTTACAATAAATTCCTGGTTCTGTTCATGTACAGCCCCCCAGATAATATAGACTTCCTCCTGCAAAACTCCAACAAAAATAAATAAATAAATAAATAAATAAATAAATAAATAAAAACAGAATAAAAGATAAATAAATCTCTTCTGTACTTCTAGTTGATCTTCTTATGTATATGGGGTATATAACGGTATATACTTAGTATACATCTAGTTATAATTTCCATATCTCCCTGATTTACCAAGACAGGTTATAATATATCCTCATTACTTGTCTCTAACACAAATCCTTACCTAATCCAATACTATACCACAACTCACTGTTGAAATAAGACTTACTCCTATCTGCACTGTCTTATACCTCTAACCTATGGGTGACCTTCCTGTATTTACATTCATTAATCTGCTCTATAATAATTTTATAGTTATTTATTTAACATTTGTTTACTGGGAAAGTTTGATTGGGACATAGCTCATTTTCAGCAGAGGCCCAGGGAGAAACACTACAGATCCATGTCTTTGGAATGTGAGAGGAAACTGGAGCACCCGGAAGAAACCCACACAAATGCAGGGAAGACATGCAGACTCCACACAGAAGGCATCCCAGCCGAGAATTGAACCGGAGAACCTCTTGCTGTGAGGTGACAACCTATTATAGCACATATCATTTGTTCTGTGCTACTACATGTTATACTGCATTACTTTGCTGTCACACTGAACAACTAACACTGTAATACAACCCTGTTTCCCAAGTTGCTCAGACAACTGTATACACTATAAACTAGCTTTGGATTGTATCATATTGTACTGATTCACTGGTATCATACTATTTTAGTTTATTTTCATAGTTATTGTATGTGATGTATTTTAAGTAGTTTGTGGAACTTTTCTCCTTGGGGCCTACAGCAAAAAAGGGTTATATGCATAATTGCATGTCCCCGGTAAATAAATAAAATAAATAAATACATTTATATACAGTCTAATTCCTTTTTCTTTGTGAGCTGAATGTCATACTAGCTTCAACTCTCATTTGTAACTACATGAAATGATTCACAAAAGCTTGCACAGAGTGCAAGAGTGGTGCAGGAGCCCACACAGGCAATATGTCTGCCATGTGATCCAGGAATAGCCTGCAGGGGCGTGCACGAGCGCTCCTGCACTAATCTTGCATGGACTAAGCCCTGGTATGCAAATCACCCCATTTGCAGCTGAAATCCATGTAAATGTGGTGATTTTGCAATTTAGGAAGCTGCAACAGCAAGACTAGTGCTATCTGCAGAAATGTACTCGGTTAGTAACCAAGTACATTTCTGCAAAATCCAAAACGGAGTTATGACAGCTCAAAATAAAGGATGCATATCATTGAGGAAGCATGCCAATGGCCAAGTATAAGGCCATTGGCATTGCAAACAAAAAAAAAAAAGAAAAAAAACAACTTTTATTTTTTTTTAGCTGATCTCGGCTGTTTAAGCATAGGGCAGCAGCACACAAACGGGATCGGGGGGAAATAATAAAATAAACCTAAAATAAGCATTCTAACTAAAATCAGTATTCTGTCATGCAAGTCAATGGCAGGCAGAAGACAACCTGGCCAGTGAGTAGTGGTTGCTAAGTGGGGGGGGGGGCCCTGTGTGAGACATGTAACTATGCATTAGCAGGCAATCCTATGCAAATGAGGGGAAGGATAGTGAATCCCAGTTTTCTCCAGCATGTGAGACAGGTCCCAACAGTGTAAGAGTATAAACAGCTGGGTGCAAGATTAGGAGGTAGGTGACATCATGAGGGTGTGTGTCAGGCATACTGTAAGCGGATTGGAGCCCTGTGACTTGGGTTTGCACCTAGCTTAGCTGTGCTAAACTAGGGGGCATCTTTAAACCTGCCTAGCACCCTTTACAAAGTGTAAGCGGGTGTGCACGGTGTGCACCGGGTTTTAAACAAGGGAAAAAGAGGTTAAATTCAGAAATAGCAGCTCTGGTAACATCTGAGCACTCTGTTTGTGTGGCGTGCCTCGGGGCTTAAACAAGAAGGCAATAAGAAGGGAAAGAGCAGTAGGAAGGTAATCAAGGTGAACTAGCATAGCTGGCAGGTGAAATGTATCAGAACCAGCCAATTACACAGGCTGTAGCCCAGCCCAACACACCACTGTAAACTATGCAAACACCTTTCCCTCTTGTTTTTCCCAAACTCTGCACCACCGGTGTATATGAACGAGGAAATTTTACAAAACGAAAGCAAGAGAAAAAAATGTTAGGGGCTGCTTTTGCTATCATACACCAGCATGTGCAAAAGGCCGAGGGTGGTGAGGATGTGAATGCTGATGACCAACTCACAGTGAGGAGGAGGAGAAGACTGTACAGACCCAGGAAAACCTACCAGGGGCTACATTAGCTGGAGGTAGTGGAATGCTATAGGGTGGACAGGGTCCTCCTACAGCATATCGTTGAGCTGTGCTGGCCACACCTCAGAAACAGAACCAACAGAGGGGAACCCATCCCAGTGGAAATCAAAGTATGTGTAGGCTTAAGATTACTGTAGGCTTAAGATTACTGTAGGCTTAAGATTACTAGCCACAGGTACCTTCCAAAGGCCAACTGGGGATATCATGGGGATCTCACAGGCATCGGCATCCGGGGTACTCCACCAGTTCCTGGATGCCATGTCAGCACATGCCGGTGAACACATATATTTCCTCAACACCTGTGAAGCATTGGCCAGCAATATGCATCTCTTCCAACAAATAGCAGAATACCCTGAAGTAGTGGGTGCTATAGACTACATGCACATACACATAAAAGCACCACCCCATGAGCAGGACAGGGTCTACATAAACTGCAAGGGCTTCCCCTCCATCAACTCCCAGGTTGTGTGTGATGCCCAGGGCATTATAATGAATGTGTGTGCTAGAAGTCCTGGGAGCTATCATGATTCCCACATCTGGCATCTAATGCAGTTGTACCAGATATTTTCCAGTGGGGACATCCCATATGGCCACCTAAGGGGGGATGCTGGTTACGCACTGGAGCCGTGGCTGATGACACCCATCAGAAATGCACACACACCCAAACAAGAGCTCCATAATGAGGCACATGCACAAACAAGAATCATAATAGAACGTGTGTTTGGGGTGCTCAAGTCATGGTTCGGTGCCTAGACACATCTGGTGGAGCCTTGCAGTACTCTCCAGCTACATGTACCCAAATTTACATGGTATGTGCCATGCTACACAACATGATCCTGTGGAAGGAGCTGCAACAGGAACAGCATGGGGCAGGGCCACACAGCCCCCCACCATTGCCAAGTCCAGCACAGGCACAGAGTGACTCGGAGGAGGAACAACCTGAGCCTGCCCCTGTAGGCAGAAGGAGGCGTGCACAGTATGCCCTGGCTTTGGCAAAGAGGCAATGCATAGCACATACACAGACACAGTAGGAACCCAGGGAATGGAAACTCTCTCTGACTCGCACATACAGTAAAAGGGATGCCAAAATGACACTACCTGTGCTGTACCATGTATAGGGGAGTGTACTATGTGCATCTGACATAGTCAGCCCTCCAGTACCATCCTCAATACTGGCACAGCCACAAGGTAAGTCACCCTCCCTATCACTCACTGAGTGCAATAGCATGATCTGCTAGTTGTATCAATGGTATGGATGTGAACATGCAAGGAAGGGAATTGGGTGGCTGAATGGGATGGCAGCAGATAGTGGACAGCTATATGGGCAGCATGAAACCATAACAACTACTGGTGTCAACAAAGTAGGCAGTAACAGACAAGGTGAAAAAACCCACTGCAGGACATGTTCTGGCCCAAATGTGTGTCCATAGGGCACATACATGCATGTCATGGAGGTTAGCATACCCAACAACAGTCCCACCCAGCCAGCTGGACATGTGTAGATGAACACAAGGAAAGGCTGTGCTAAGGTCCTCAGTGTATGGCAATGGAGATCAACCCCCCTCCAGATCTACACAGAGTATAACAGGTCGGGAAGTGGAATGTCATACATGAAGGATAGGAAGTCTGAAATGGCAATGTAGGTCAATAAAACCTATAAACTGTACTACACTGATATACCTGTAGTCTGCAGGATAGGTCAGAATACACATTTAAAAGGAAGGCAACAGACTACCAGAAATACCAGTGCGGTCAATGCAAATGCCCACAGTTGGCAGGTGTGCCCCCCACCAAACCCTATGTAGAAATGTATTAGCATCCATGTGTTGGAGCAATAACAGTGAGCACAGAGTACCCGAGCATGCCAAAGCAGAAGGATGGATTGTTTCATATGTACAATATGCAGAGCTCTGAGTGTCAGGCTGATGTGTGGAGGGCAACAGGGTACCTGAAATATCAGGTGGGTATATAGCAGAAATGTCTACAATTGTCAGGTGTGACCCCGAATCCTATGTAGTATAGCAGTAGAATCTATGTGTGGGTATCACAGCAGCAGAGCACAGAGTACCTGAGCTGCCCCAATTATAATGATGGAATGTTGCATGTGTACAATATGCAGAGATCTGAGTGTCAGGTTGTTGTGTGGAAGCCAACAGAGTACCTGCCATATCAGGTGGTTGTAGGAAATGTCCACATTTGTGATGTGTGCCCCCACCAACCCTATGTAGAAATGTATTACCAGCCATGTGTGGGAGTAATAACAGTGAGCACCGAGTACCTGAGCTGGTCAAATCAGCAAGATGGATAGTCGCATGTCTACAATAGGCAGACCTCTGTGTGCTAGGTATTTCTGAGTGGTATGCTGTGTGAAAGTGTTCAGCAAATAGCCATAGATGGTGTGTCCTGGTGTCCAATGGTCAGTACTGCTGATGACCGGGCCAAGTCCACACAACTGCAATGCCAAACAGACTGGTATCCCAGCAAGACATGTTGCAGCGGTAGTCCATATGATTTGCACAGATGTCATAACTGTCACCATCTGGAAGATGGACATGGCATGAGTGTTGGCCCAGACGTACACACAGTACACAGGTAGAAGTACCGTAGAGAGAGACTGGTTACAATTTCACAGTGAAATGGAGACACCCTCGGTTTGTACATAAAGGTTCACAGCGCATCAGTTGGTTGTGTAGTATGCGAAACTAAGATGTAATGTGGTCAAACACTGGCAGACCACAAAAGGCAGAGGTATGATGTATGTAGAAGCTGCTGGTGTCCACCCACTAGCCACCAGCAGGGGAAAGGGCCACGTATACCTGTGAGGCAGTTGCAATTAGCTACCCTAGCACACATGCAGCCAGTCTGGCCCAACATCAGCCTCAGGTAACACACAGGCCACCTCCCTGCTGCTGTGAATGAGTACAATATGATCCCCATATTACTATGTGAATACTCACAGAATGCAAAATGCTGAAAAGGTGTCCCATGCAGGTGTGTCCATATCTGTAAGATGCACCCTACCAGCATCCACACCAATGGATTGATACGGACAGAAACAATTGCCATCACCACCTTGCACACCTATCCTGTCACCCCAGGGGAACACATTGCCTTGCAGCCTGGGTCTGTACAACTGACAGAATGAACTGACCTGCTACAGATAGCCTGCATCAGTACCCAATGCCCCACTGTCCTCTGTCACAGGACTGTGTCATGCCTGTACCGCCACTGCATGTTACGCCATGGACTCCCACATAATGACAAAACACAGTCCACAGAACATAAATGCAAGGACATGTTGACAAATCCCAGTAGTATGTCCATCATGTTCCAATGCATGAACTGTGGACCAACTTGCACATACTGCTGGGATGGAGTGGCAGCTATAGGCATACCTATCAAATATCGTGTACATAATGGTAGGAAGAGGACAGATTAATGGGGGGGGGGTAGCATCGTCACCATGGAGTGTGTGAAGGGTGAAACCCTGATGTGTGCACATACTTATCATGGCTGAAAACACTGGGATGGGTGGCCACAAACCTGCTTGCAAACCAAATTGTGAAGGGTTAATGAACAGAATAATAATCCCTGCCTTTGGATAACCTCAATGAGTCTGAATACCTGTGAGGTATGGCCACAACATGATATGGCCATCCTGTCATGGTGATAATTGTACAGGCATGGAACCCACAGCCACAACAGCACCAAGGTGCTGGACCATATACACAGACCCATCAGCAAATGTCTGCAGTTTCCATGCCAGAATGACATGAGTGTGCAAGAATATGTAGGTTGCACACCACAATACTGGACAAAGCTGCATTCAACTTGTAATTCCCAGGAACCTGCTGCCAGCAAAGATGTATATCTGTCAGTAGTTGATGACATAAAACATCAGAGGGTAAAACACCATATATCACTGAGTATCCCTGCCAACACCAAAACCATGTCACAGAAGCACCACAGACACAATTAGCTACAATCTCACTACCCTTTGCCCGATGTTGACCCACATTGTCAACCAATCTACAGATATCCTGCAGAATCAGGTTACTAGCTGTAGGTGTAGAGCACAAATACCTGCACTGGAGTACAACCTACCTGGAATGGAGTTACACATGCAATACAGACACTCATAGTGGGCATGTTCACACACTTAGAGAAGCGAATGCCATGTCAGAAAACAAATTACAGAAGGGTCATACTGGGCATGCTCACACACTTAATGAAGCCCATGTCTGGAAATAACTGTGGATTATACACAGCAGTCAGTCACAGATGTCTGTGCAAACACTCCACATTACACACCAGTCATGCTCTGCACACACAACGGATGAGAATATGCACCTATATCCAAGGACGGTACACTATAGCAGCTCAGACATACACATAGTAGATGTGGAAAGAGAGTGACAGACAGCTCCCTTCTCATGAGGCCTGTCCCCCACAGCACACTCCTATTTTGCAAAAACATATGATGTGCAAATGTCCATCACTGTACACAATTGCCCCTGGTAGCCTTCCAGTCAGTACACCTTTCATTGACAAGTCTGCTGATGTCATTCCCTGTGAAATACACCTTTGGTGAAGGAGTACCCCAGTAATCTCCATGGTGCATTCTGTAATTGCATAATGCTCTAATGTGCTCTAGTAGTTAGGTAGGTGTTCTAATCCCATTCATGGTAACTGTGTGCATATGTGCAGGGCCCAATGCTTTCGAGGACAGTCAGTACACCTTTCTTTGACAAGTGTGCTGATGTCATTCCCTGTGGAATACACCTTTGATGAAGGTGTGCCCCAGAAATCACTATGGTGTGTTCCATAACTGTATAATACTGTGATGTGCTGTAGTACTTAGGTAGGTGTTCTAATCCTGTATGTGTAGGGCCCAATTCTTTTGAGGACAGTCAGTACACCTTTTATTGCCTTTCTTTGACAAGCCTGCTGATATCATTCCCTGTGAAATACACATTTGGTGAAGGTGTGTCGCAGCAATCTCTGTGGTGTGTTCTTTAACTGCGTAATGCTCTAATGTGCTGTAGTAGTTAGGTAGGTGTTTTAATCCCATTCATGGCAACTGTGTGTGTGTGTGTGTGTGTGTGTGTGTGTGTGTGTGTGTGTGTGTGTGTGTGTGTGTGTGTGTGTGTGTGTGTGTGTGAGTGTGTGAGTGTGTATAGGGCTCAATGCTTTTGAGGGCAGTCAGTACACCTTTCATTGCCTTTCTCAGACAAGCCTGCTGATGTCATTCCCTGGGAAATACACCTTTGGTGAAAAAGTGCCCCTAGTAATCTTTGTGGCACTTCTGTAACTGCAGAATGCTCTAATGTGCTATAGTATTTAGGTAGGTGTTCTAATCCTGATCCTGGCAATTGTGTGTAGGACCCACTGCTTTTGAGGACAGTCAGTACACCTTTCATTGCCTTTCTTTAACAAGCCTGCTGATGTCATTCCCTGTGAAATACACCTTTGGTGAAGGAGTATCCCAGTGATCTCTGTGACACATGCTATGACTGTATAATGCTGTTGTGTGATAAACTAGTTAGGTAGGAGTTCTACTCCCACCCATGACACCAGTGGGTTTGCAATTTGTAACCTAAGTGGAGGTGACTGTGTAACACCTGGACCCATTGAGTAGCTGATTTTGTAATTTTCCTATACAGTAGCCATATTATATGTCACAATGTCCACCTTACAAGAATGACAGATGCCAATCAGCTGAAATGCTGGGGTGCCAATCCACAACCTGTAACACCTGGACCTATTGAGGAGCTGGTTTTGTAATTTTCCTATATGGTGGCCATATTATATGTCACAATGTCCACCTTACAAGGATGACAGATGTCAATCAGCTGAGATGCTGGGGTGCCAATCCACACCCCTACATGTGATACAAGGCGTGCTGAACAAAGTAATCAACCCTACTATTACACAGAGTACACTATGAACCTGTGTCTTATACACAAACACACTTGCCTAGACAACTGCTGCTATGTTGGTAGTACCCTGCATACTGTTCACAGATAGCAAGCATGGTGTGATTGCAGTGGGCTACAAAGGGCATGGCACCCTGTCCATCAGTACAATAGGCACTTAACTAAAGACAGTGCACCTTCACTACAATCCTCAATGGATGCCTACAACATCTGTGGTGCCATCAAATGTGATCCATAAAGGACTGTCCATGAGCACCCCCTGCCACAAGAAGTCAGGAGTGGCACATGTGATGATAACAATCTCTGTACATAACATGGGCCAAACCCCCCCATGTACAGTTGCACATGTCACTGTACATGCATGTGGGTGGTGTGCACATCCTAGACACCGTCCATGTCATGGAGTAAGGAACACATACATGGCAAGCAATGCACAGCATTGCCACAAGCAATAGTTACCCCAGTGAGTGGATGGTGAATACAATACCCAGCTGTGTGGAGAGACCAGACACTACACCCCTGAGCTACACTGCAGACCATTGTCATGTCACCTGATGCCAAGGTATACCCATCACCTAGCCTTGTATATCCATGTGGCACAGTCAACCACTACACACCCGTGAATCAATGCACCCATGCATGTCAGTACTGGCACTCTGTGTCTGTGTGTGTATTGTATGTTGCCTATGACCACATTCACACTCACTACAACCCCCAATGGTATACTGAAGCATGCTGTTTGATTTCAGACACCTCCACATACCCTTTGCCCATATAACCTCTGTATAACCCCTGTGGTGCATGTGATACCTGCACAGTACTTTGTTGTGGCAATCTAACTAGTGACAAGTTGTATCCTTGGCCCTGCCAGGTGTGTCAATGTGTGTGTGTCCCTGTGAGAGTGTGGCTGTATTGAAATTGACACGTGTTCATGAGGACAGGCACATGTCCTAGACCTACCGTGAAGATACCATATCTCTGTTGCAGATGTCACTCAACATCACATGTATGTTTGGAGGACTTCTCAACGTGCAATGTATGTGGTGCATCCATTGACTGCTTAGAAATGTGATAGTAGTATATAGTCAGTCAGGGGGTTGATACCCTGGATTGGTAGGTGTGTGACACAAACATGGTTACATTTTACCCTCCCTGACTTATCTTTGCCTCTGTCTGCCTCTCTCACTCCCTCTCTGCTGGATGTGGAGACTTATACCTGCTTTGCTTAGGCAGCAGCATGTGTATTGTCAGTGATGCTCATGATCAGCTGATGGCCTCTGCATGAATTGCAGCCCTCCTCTAGCTGATTGCATGTGGAACAGCTGTGGTAACATTCCCATAGCCAACTGCATGGCAACACACTCCAATATCTAGGAACATCATGTTGATGTTGGGCCTTTGCATTCACTGTGAGCAGGAACTAGATCTGTTGTTTGGTAAACAGCATCACAGATGGATTGGGGACTTACCTCTGACAACATACCTTCTGGAAACAGGCCAACACACGGGAGGGGGATGTGCCTGTCTTTACTACAGACTGTAAGTGCTGCTATACTGCAGTTGGGGTAATGTTGGTTTAACAGGGTGTGTGTGGATATGGTTGTCCTACATGTTTTAATTCTTGTCACGTCAGTGCTATGTTTATGAAGAATCCCAATCTGTAGGGTCATCTGCAGACTGGGCAGTGTGTGGTGCCTTGTGTTCCTTGTGTTACCCACAGAGCACCTATCTGTCAACTGCAGAAGGTAGTGGGAGGATTGCAGTCAGTAGATGGTGACAGCCAAGAGAGTTATTGACTTCATATCCCTCATAGGACATAAGTTACAACAAACCCTGTTACGACAGTAAATGTATAAGGTTATCACAGCAGCATGTCAATATTGGCCTTGTGTTTGTGCCTCCAGCCACAACTCTGTCAACCTTTATACATATGTCAGGCAGTAGGGGGTGCATATGTTCTGTACACCATATTCATTGACAGCATATCTGATAACAAGCCAGTGAGATATCACATTGCTACACATGTTATGTATAGTATGGGTTATATTTGAAGACATAGCCTGGGCATTCTGTGGTTGTGTGTATAGTACTGAGGTATGTGTAATTCTGGTAACTGTCAACAGTGTGTGTATAGTGAATATGTACGTTGGCCTGTGTAGAGACTGTGGTAGATGTTGGATCTATATTATATTTTTGAAAGTTTTAAACATCGAACACCATATGATCAACACCATATGAGCGATGGTTGAAATTTCAAAAATATAATAAAAAAATAAAAACTATACTTACCTAAATGCTGTAGGCAGGGGGGCAAATCCCCCTGCACACCCCACAGCCCCGCTACTTAAATATTCCTACTCCGAGATCTCACTGCATTGAAGTAAAGGAAAAATATTCCCTACGGCAATTTCCGTGTTACACGCGCAACATTTCGATGTTTTGACCAATCAAGTTCGCTCAATACGCGTTCACTATTTACAGTTTTCGATCACGCTATAGGAACCCATAGATTTCATTGTTCTTGGTCCTGTTCTATCTGATATTACATGCTGCTCTACTGTATGTCACCCTATCAGCTTACATGTTTGTAGGGGCATACACACTGTAGTGGCATACACACATGTCCCATAACACAGTCAGGCATCAGACCACACTGTGTAGTGGCCCAGTATATGTAGGGTTGGTGTGTGAGTGGCACATATGAGGATGGTGTTGATCAGATAGTCCAGATACTGTAATATTATGCTAGCTTATCATAGGTGGCTGTGGCTGTGTTCACATTGGTTGTGGTTATGCACTTTCACACAAGTGTCTGTTACTCTGTGATGTGACATGCCTGTAGAGCCTGCTATCTATGCAGATACATGTGTATTCCCACATAGGAAATGTAGGCCAGTATTCAGTCAGTCTGCCAGTAGCCTGCACTGTGATTTGTTACATGCCTAGCAGCTTACTGTACCTACACAGTGAGATGTCATGTCCAGATACTTGCCAGATGTACTGCTGCCGGGCCACCATAACAGTCATGTATGTCAGACAAAGCAGTGGGATGCTGTAGCGATGTCTGTCACTAAGTAGTGGGTAGTATGTGGCCATGGCACCTCTGTACCAGCGGTTATTATGTGTCAGGACTGACAGGGGTTTATGAATGCATAACCTATGGGGGCAAATGTATACTAGTATTTACGTGATATACCCATCAACATGGCTGTTAACATCCACATTGTCAGGCTTGGTCCGCATGTCTTGCATGAAGGGGTTCTGTATATACCCCTGGACTGACCAGAGTGTGTCAGACTGTCCACATATATTGGCCATATCTCAGCTGTAGTCCACAGGGGTATTACTGTGCTAGCAGTGGTACTGTACTTCATTCCTGCCATCACTCCACTACTGTTGTGTCCCCCACACATACTGGGGTGTTGGGGCCATATATATGTGGGGTTCAACCTACACAATACATGTGTGCCCTAATGCACTCCAGAGGCCAGTGTATGTAACAGTGGTATATGGCTGCCTAGTATTATTGCGTCTGGGGGGGGTGCACCATAACTAACCTAGACTGTTACAACATGTGTGGGTATCAGGGGTAAGCTGCCTTAAGGTATCTGGATGTATATTACCATACAATCCACCTTGGGTAAATGCAGGCCTACTACCTCAGGCCATACAGAATGTTCTGTTTGTCATTGTGATTGTGATGGTGTCTGTTATGGCTTGTTATGTAACAGATACATCCCATTGTGTCAACTGGGGTCTTTACCCCCTAGGAATTGTGTACAGAGTGTAGATAGCAGCTGCTGAACTATACATCTGCATTACATACTGTTGCTTGTTATGCTGTGGCCCAGTCTGTCTTTACTATTGTACTACTCGACGGCCTCGGCCTGGACAGCAACATTTGTAAACCTTTCCAGACTACTGTATTACTATAACTGTTTCACAGTTGCATTACTCTGTTCATATGGATGTCAGTGTCTAAACAGCTATATGACATGGCATATAGAACTGTCATAGTACACACAGAAAGCTTTCCCAATTATGCACACCTGTGTGTGGTATTATATCCTTTGATATCTCTGTGGGTATATGTTGCAGGCAATGAATGTCATTTGTATGGGTGGCTCATACAGTCTCCAATTGGTAAGGTGGTAACTGTAGGAATACTGGCTGCTCCATACTGTGTACACGTACTACCTATGTATCCTACTGTACATATCTCTGTGTGTGTATGTGTAGTTACATATATATCTGTATATATGTATAGATATATATGTATAACTGTGCCTGCATATATGTGTTTGTGTATATGTATCCTAGGGATGGCCATGTCGTGTCTGGTCCTGTTTATGGGATCTGCAACAGTTAGTAGTGTATTGCAGGGGGGACTTGTTTGGCTGGGGGGGGTATACCTATCTGTACAAGACATATATTGTTTGGGGCCTATCAACCCCATTAACGTTGCATGTGGACATATATGTTTTTATTTACCCATTGTTATCTACAGATGTATGTCCGTACACACACACACACAAACGCACACACACACACACACATATATATATATATATATATATATATATATCTGCAAAAATATATATAACGTGCCATATATATTTAGACATGTAGATGTAGACGTATATCTATAGATGTAGGCATTTGCATGTATATATATTCATATATATTTGTATATGTATATATTTCTATATATATATTTATATATTTATATATGTATATATATATATATATATATATATATATATATATATATATATCTACATATATCAATATGTTGTATCTGTTTAGACATTAATATATTTACTCACACGCATACATCTACATGTTGGAATACATTCTCTGTACTGTTGAATGACTGGGCTGGTTGATATGTTTTGAATACATCAGGGTTACATATATCTGACATGGCTTAGTGGTAAATCACTTTGGCTATGGTGTGCAGGGTCCTGGGTTCGAGCCTAGCAGAGGCTGTTTATTTTGTTGCTAGGCACAACAAGGGCCGTTGGATACAGAGTGGTTAAGGCACTTTCAAGCAGTTATAAGTGGGTTTGTGCAAGTTTGTGCGATGGTAAGCACTGCTAAGTACTGGTTACTGTTTCTTAAACTCAGCTCCTGAATTGCATAACCTGTGTAGGCATTGCTTATCCCCACGCAAACGGGCTTAAACTCGCTTACTGCTGCTTAAAAGTGCTTACTCCTGCTTACCCTCGCGCTAATTTCTTTAAAAGAATAGAAAAAGGGGTTGATAGGAAAGTGGTGAAAAAAGGTGCCAGGGATGTGCAGGAAGGGTGCAGGAAAGGTCCATAGCTGCACATTTCTTCTACACAACGGTTGTGCATATGCACTGAATTTGGAGGTAGATTTGGACACTCCAACCCCTGGGAGTGGGAGAGGACAGCAATATTTCATTGTGATGTCAGTTAGACCAGATTACATGTGTCCAGTGGACACGTGTGCGAAATGGACAGCTATGTATGGGGCAAAATTTTTTTGTGTGAACAGATTGCCCTTTTTTTTTCAGGTGAGAGTGGGATGTAGGTATATTTGGGGAGGTAGGTTGCGTAGGTTAACAGACAAGACAAACAAGACGTATACAGGTACAGTATATGACACATGTGGGGGGTTAACACTTTGGACGGGGAGGGGTGTTTGGAAGTCGCAAGCCCATGAGCCCCCAAATGGAAACAGTGGGACTGAGGTCCCCACTCATGGGCAGTCACCACTGCACTTTCACGGCCCCAAAGGTGGCCGTGCTGGGGGCTGGGTAGGACGGATAGGCTCACCCTCTAATTGCACCACTCGACCCTCAAGCTGGCATAGCTGGACTTGAAATGCCCTATCAATCTCTTTATGCACCACGGCCCAGACCAGACGATGGGTGACAGGTTCCTCTCCACCCCCTCTCCCAGGTGGGCTGTGTCCCATCCCCTGCGGCAGTTCCACTCAAAGGTGGTGCAGGGTCTATGGAGGAGGAGGTCCCAGGCTGGACCCCAGATGTGTTGGTGTCCGGTGCCATGGCCAGCTAAGGTGGGACAGATGGGTCCGCTTGGACCAGCCTTCCCATATGAGTTGTGGTGTTGCAATTTAAGGACAGATATGGGTTAGTAATAGTCAACAACATTCAGGATTAGTTATAACAGCATGCATAGGCATACCCATTAACCCAAAACACCAAATTTAAACCAGTTGCATAGTGAGCACAACACATGCATATATGGAACAGCAGTGGCCATTACAACAGCATGCAGGTTTTATTGATGGCAACAGGCCACCAATATGGGTGTATTTTAACATGGCACATGCATAGAACCAAATGTGGAGATTTATGAACCAATAGGACATATGTCCCAACATACGTTTAGAGAGTAAACATACTCATTGAGATGTATAATTGGGTTAATGTTGCACATATGATGGGGGCAAGAGAGAGAGAGTTCAATTAACAACTGATATATCCCTGTAGTTTTCACAACTTTCTTAGTCACTGCAGTGATCTGTCCCTTACATGTATTATTACACTACCCATTGGCCTTACTTTGTACAATGGTATGTTTGTAGATTAGTATATACTTGGACTGTGTCTAACATATAGTCTACACCTTTTACCTGTTGTAGCTGTTGAAAAGATCTTTGTTAACAGTACCTGACAATTTCTACACATACTCCCAGATTCCATGTTGTTGTTATACACATATCCCTCAATCCATTATTGCCCTCACTCTGGTTGAGGCTTGACAGGATGCAGGTGTTAATGCAACATATTATGCAAATTGCTCTCATACACCTTGGGTGTGATGCTACAATGACAGGTTTGTTTTCATATATATTCTCTGACTATGTACAGGTTTGACTATCGGTTATATGTCATCACAGGCTGCCTACATTTCTTGGATCATCGCACTGATTTCTCAGTGGAATAGGGTACCAGGCAGCAGATTCGGGCCATTTATCTGCACATGCTGGGCAGATGGGAACAGTCGAGGGGTATGAATATGCATACAGCTTACTATCTGAACATTCTGACGCAGTTTGTACAGTTGATGGTTATGATTATGCTTACAGCTTACTATCTGAACATTCTAGCAAAATCTGAACAGTTGTTAGGTCTAATTATGCATACAGCTTTCTATCTGGACATTCTCACAAATTCTGCACAGCTGTGGGGCATGATTATGCATACAACTTACTACCACTCCCGGTATTAAAACCCCTGCTGTGTGTGGTAAAACTATTACAGTTAACATCACAGTACACTGTGCTATCAGGGAACTGGTGTAAAGCTTTTCAATGTTTTCACTCTAAGTCTCCCTCAGTTGTACAATATGACTAACCTCTTGTTATACAGAACTTCCTACACATTTTATCTGCGTTCCACAGTGCAGGTAACACTGCTTAATACAATAGTAGTATTTATAGCATGCAACACTACAACATATTAAATCAGAGTATACACACTCACTCCAGGGGTTATACCCTTATTTACAGGATATGACAGTTCATGCAAGATTATTACTAACCTGCCTCGCAATGCGGCATAGGCTTGCTGGTTCACAGCCCACTCATCTGCAGCTGTCAGAGAAATACAGTGACATTTAGCCATACCTATCCATAGTATACACAAGCTAGGCAATTAATATATACTTAGTAGAATGGGTACCTACTCAGTACTGGGGCATCAGCCATCTGCCTAGCCTCCTGGATCCATTGTTTCAGTAGCTCCCCCCTACACCACTTCAGGTCAGCATGGTGATGCCTGACCTGCTCACCAGTCCAGGGGATACCTGTGGCACTATTGAGGTCATGAGCAAGACTGTCTCAGGCCTCTGCTTTATACTGGGAGTCCTGGTAATGGCCCTGCAGGAGTCTCTGCTCATGGTGTTTGACCAGGAGCCACACCATGTATTTCAACTCATTAATGCCCCAGTGCTGCACTCTAAATCGAGTGCCTTCCCCAACACCAGCCATTCTGACTACAGTAGGAAGCTGCAACCAGTTATGGGATGTATTCCCACCTGTAGGGTTTAAATATTCCTTATTTCCCACACTTTTCCATGATTGGACAGTTTTGAAAAGGCTAAGCTATGGGCACACCTGCTTACCTATGGTTGGCATTGCTTAAAGGGGCATATCACTGGGAAGATTGAGTTAGCTGGCCTACACATTGCTTACACCATGTAAGCTGACCTGTGCAATCCTTAGCATTGCTTAATATCTAATTAGCATTATATTTTCCTTTTGACATTGGTTTATTATTTGTTACATGTTATATCTGTGTCTGGTATCTGTGATTCATGTGTACGTACACTGTATGGGGTCCTGGGAAATTCAACACTTTATTAGAATAACACCTCACATCTGGCTTTACTTCAGTACTCCAATTCACATATTTATGTTATGTAGCAAGTTATACAACATCACACTGTACATAGTTTTATTTCACATGTTCAGTTTGATTTTCCTATGGTGAGGATTTGTTTGTTGAAACCTCTCTCTTATGTATTGTTATGATGGCTTAGTGGTTAAGTACTGTGACTGTAGTGTCCTGGGTTCGAGCCCTGTAGAGGCTGTTTATTTTGTTGCTGGGCAGAACATGGGCCGTTGGGTACAGAGTGATTAAAGCACTTTAAAGCAGTTCTAAGTGCGTGTGAGTGGGTTTGCATGGAGCTAAGCAATGCTAACCTCTGGTTACAGTTTCTTACACTCAGTTAGCTTCTACTTTGCTTAATCTGTGTAGGCAGTGCTTACCCCTGCACAAACGCACTTAAACATGCTTACTAGTGCTTATATATACTTACTACTGCTTATTTGTGCTTAAACCTGCTTACTAGTGCCTTATTCATTATGACACTGACACTTCACATATGCATTTAATGCAATACTTCAGTTCATATTTAAATGTTATTTAATAGGTTATACACAAAATAATGTTCGTATACAGATTTCACATGGAAAATGGTATGTGCTGCAGTGGGATTCAAACTAGGAATGCCTGCTTGTTAGGCAGATGCTCTGCCCACTACACTATTACTGTACTGCGTCCTTTATATATATCTTCCTTGTTATCCTCTTCAGACTTTTAAGCTGCTTTAACCGTAGCTAAGCGATGGGCACACCCGTGCACCTACAGTTAGCTGTACCGGATTTTTTTAATAAATAAAGGTGTTTCTTCAGTTTATTTATATGTACTGTTGCTGTTCTACACATGTGGCCTGTTGGTGGGGATATGCGGACAACTATGAACGGTCTCGCTCATGTATTTACACTTTCTGCTGTTCTACATTGTAGGGGGGTATTTATTCTGAGAGCTCTGCTCTCAGACATGCCCCCTGCACTCATACATGCTCTGTGTAAGCCTAGGAGGTCGGGCAGCATGCTTCATTAATATGCATGGCTCGCTGCTGTTTTTCTCCTACACGGGCGCTTTCGTGCAGGACTAAGCTAGTCCTGCATGGGAGATTAGTAAATCCAGGGGATTATCTAATTCATTGTTGTATATACTAGGTGAAAATGTGTCAGAAGTGCTTTCTGCTAAATTGTTTGCTGTTTTTACTAATGCCTGTGTTTTTTATGTGACTGTATTCACCCAGTCTGTACCTGAAATTTGTCTATTGAGATCACTACACCATTGCTGTAAAAAACTTAAATAATTAAATAAAGAGAGAGAGAGAGAGAGAGAGAGAGAGAGAGAGAGAGAGAAAGAGAGAGAAAGTTGCACTATTTATGCCTCCAATCTATTTATGTTGATTTCCCATGTGTCTACTGTAGTTTTTTTTTTTTTTTACAGTGTAAAGTATCATTGTCATCCTGTTTGTTATTGACTACACTGGTGTTTATCTCTCTGGACCTCCACTGAAAAAGGGCAACGCCTTCTGGGACTTTTCGATTTAACAAATATGAATACATAAAATCCAGTATTAAACATCTGACATCTGACAGTTGTTCATGCCTTACTTTTCACACCTTCAGAACACTGTAATGTAGTCAGTTTTGGACTTTATGATTCGTATCTAACCAAGCTTCAGTGTGCATGAAATTTCGTGGCCTGGATACTGATTGAAGCCTCTCACTTTGATCATATTACTCCCATACTGTGGGAGTTACAGTGTTTGCAAGTCATTGTTAAGTTAATTTTTAAGATTTTGCTTCTAACCTGTGATTGCATCACAATCTATATGCACTCGACCTATAAAATGTTTAGTCTACCATGCCCTCTATCACCTGATCTATCTGCTTGTATGGGGCTGTTATTGATTCCTAAGATTAACCTGAAAACCTTAAGCTGGACATTTTTTGATATTGCTGATACCTTCCCTGTAGAACTCAAGACTTTCTACACTATGGGATTGCAAACTGGATTCCTCTTTCAGGAGATACATTAAATTTCATCATATACTAATGACCTTCACCTTTAAAACCTCTCAACCTTTAGATACCAATATTTTGGAATTCAAGGATTTCAAATGTACAGATCTCATCAAATTCTATGAAGAAATTTAAAAATTCGCAAAGGCAGCCTAGCCTCAAGCATGGCCACAGCAAGCAATCTCACAAAGAAATTCTATGCCAACTTAGATAATAGTATAGAACTGACATGATGATGACCAGACCTAAATATAATGGACAATTTAAAAGCAAATCAGCCTGGTGGTCCACTACCACCATAAATTAAATTTTACAGTATATAAAAAAATCATTAAAATATGAAGTAGATTGAAAGTCCTGCAAAACAAGGTTAACATAAGAAAGTTGAATAAAATCTGAAAAAAATGCTATTAAGACTACTAAAGCAGCTCATGAACTAATGTTAGCATTTGAAGATAAGGACTACTACAAATCCTTCTTTAGCTAACGTAACAGACAATTATCCAAAGCCCACATATCACTGAGGTTCTCAGACCCCCCCCCCACCCATCATCATTAAAGAACATGTATTAAAGTTGCTCTCCAAGACTAAAAATACTTCCTTCATGTGACCGGATATTGTCCTTGGCTGTCTAATAAACAGCACTAAACATCCATGTCAGACCCATTCTTTAAACTATCTGATTTGAGTTTAACCACTTTGTCCCTATGGTATGGTGCAGAGCAGTGGCATTAACTCCTCACAAAGGGCCCCAATACTGACCCTCAGGACTATATGCCAACCAGTCTTATTTGCAAAGCCATGGAACATATTATAACTGACCTGATAGACTATGACATTAAAAACCTCATCAGACTAGACCAGCAACAATTTGGTTTTACAAAGGTAGAGCCTCTGTAATGAATCTGGTTAATTTCTTTGAGAGTATAACACAAGCTGCTGACAGTGACCATGCTGTCTGCATGGTATACCTTGACCTGACCAAAACATTTGACAACCCCCATGCTTCCATCATTACCTAAATGACTTACAAATAGATTCCTATGTGGTAAAATGGATAGTAAATTGGCTAAAGGACAGAACCCACACAGTATGAGTAGCAGGAACATCATCAAAGAGCATGAAGGTCACCAGTGGTGTTCCACAGGGTTCCATCCTGAGTACTCTTTTGTTTGACGTTTACTTTCCTGCTCCCTAAAACACCAGTGACACTGGCTAACCAAATATGTGGATGATTGTAAATTGAGAGTCCTGAGGTGGTATTTATACTTGTAGGAGAAATTTGGCCAGGGCATCAGGGAAATTTCTTCTACTTTTTGGAGCTGCTAAGTGGTGCCAGAAGGCTCCTTCAGCAGCAAAGAAAAGGCTAGGAGAAGCAGCAGCACAGCGAAGGAGAGAATAGCTTTGGAGAGTTTGGAGGTGGAAAATGAGAATTTGGAAGAAACAAATTGTTTGATGTGGAGTATCAGAATGCAGATAAAGAAAACTGTGCGGTAGATTATATGAATGGGCAGTGTTTAGCTGTGTCAGTGGAGAATTAAGTAAGTGAGTCCACTGGAGTGGTGCATATGAAAGAACTGACATCAGGAGGGCTCACAGTTGATGTTCTGCAAATAAGTCTCCCTACTAAAATGTCTGCACCAGATATATCAAATCCTGACAAGCCGAGAAAAAGAAAAAAAAAAAAAAAAAAAAAAAACAGGAAGAGTGAATCTCGAAGATTTATGCTGCTTTTTTTCTGGTTAAGTCCCCCTGCACATCCCCTGAACTTATATTTAGCAATTCCAAGACTCCCATACCTCAGCGAAAAAGGAATATTCCAAGAAATGGCCATCTTATACTTAATATATGCAAATCCATTTTCTGGGCATTCAGTCTACATGTTTCAGAACTCTCTCCCATGGGTTCTGGCATTTCAAATGATTACCAAAATATTCAAGCAACAACTGCCATTAGGTTTCATGGGATGAGATGGCAGGTAACTTTTTCTGAAGTGCTGAGGATGGTAATGTGGAGAAGGAGCCAGGTGATGGGGCAGCAGGGAATGCTGCAGTTAAAACTTATGCAGCAGTGGTTGCAGGTAAAAAAGAACAACAAAGGGCATGAAACAACTGTTTTTCAAAAGAAGTTAAGGCCAATAACAAACAATGAGGCTGTATTAGATCGGTATTATGTATGGGACAATTTGGTAATCATTCTGGGATTTAAACCTCAAGAAAGTCAGTATTTTATGGACATAGTTTTTGTGACTTAACATTTGAAACTGAGGGACTGTTGATGAAATTTATGGAATTGTGTAACAAAAAGGACGTTTATCCATGGAACAATTATTTGTTTACATGTAGCAACTTAAATGCTAAAAATATTACTTATTTGTTTAGAACTGATGAACTGGAAGAAGAAAATGTTACAAAATTCATGCAGGGCTTGTATGAAACTGCTGATAACACTGTGAAAGTTAGAGATGAGAGAAAATTATGGAATGGAGGGTGAAAGCTGGAAGCTGTTTTGAAATATGAAAAAAAGAAAAAGAAAAAAAAAACGGTAAAACACTTGTCAAGTGTTATTTTTGTAGAGGGCCATAGAGGGACATCAAGTTATTCTGTCCCACCTAAATCATGTTTCTTTAGTTGAGACTTTTGTCATTTAATTAATGATTGTGACAAGATACAATGTAACCAGTGTGGAGAGAAAGGATATACAACAAGATGGTGTGTAGCTGAATGTAGACTACGTAAAAAAGGACACTTATGGACTGTCAGTACAAAACAGTACATTATGAAAACCAAGGGTAAAATAGAAAAAAAAAAACATGCATGAAGAAAAACAACCAGAGGACTGGGAGAAGGTGAACTAGATGCATAAGAAAGCATAGAAGAAGAAAAAAACAGTGAGGAAAATGGAGGCAAGAGCTTGTATACAGGAAGAACGATCAGGAAAAGGAACTGACACTAAGGTTCTAGCCAATAAAAAAAAAGTCTGATTCTGAGGATTAAGTATTATTTGTACATAAACCTTGGTATAATATTCAGCAGGGGAAAGAATAAAAATAAGAAAACAAAAAATGTAAAAAACATTTCTCCTAAACCTAGAAAGATATAAAAGCAACACTTTTACTTTCAGTAAATGTGAATAATATTTAGTAGCACTGTAAGAAGGACAGGGATGTTAAAATGACATGCTAAATGTGATATAGGTGCTATTATGTCAGAGATATAAGATTTCTCAGCAGTGAAGACAGAATGCACACAAAAAAAAAAAAACATCCGTCCATCACCAACACCTGTCTCCTTTTTGCACATAGAATATGGGTTCCACTTCAACAGTGACAATCATCTTGAGGCAAGGTTTACACTGCCAGGTGACAAGCCCTTCCAAGGTAGTTCTTGCACACAACACACTAACATGTATGACCACTTTAGAGTGTCCAGTCCACTTTCTGCTTGTCTTTGGATGTAGGAGGAAACTGGAGCACCTAGAGAAACTCACACAAACACAGGGAGGACATGTAGACTTCACACAGAAGGCACCCCAGTTGAGAATTGAACCAGGGAACCACTTGCTGTGAGGCAACAACACTATCTGCTATGCCACTATAGACTGGAAGTTTAATATGGAACATAGGAAGTGAAAGTTGCTCTGGAATGGCTGTGGTGTATATTAAAAAAACAGGGAAAATACTATATTTAATGCTGGTAAGGATGGGAAGGTTAACTTGTGGATGTGAGGCGGAGAAAGCATGTTTATAAATTATAGCATAATATGTATATATATAACTAGCCAAGAAAGTATCTGTTTCACAAAAATATTAGACTATGTGGTAGTTAGCATGAAAATTATAATAGCAGAGGATTTTAATTGTGATTTAAGGGGAAGACATACAAAAGAAAGGTCAAGATGTAAAAAAAAATTCAGGGAAGTAATAAAATGTGATAAATCAGTTGTGCGGAACAAAAGTTGATGGAAGAAGGGGGCACTTGGACCATTTAGCAATATAGATGGAGGTAATGAAGGAGTATATTAAAATATAAAAGGGAATAAAAAAGAATGAATGAGAAATTATGGGGTAAAATTGGAGAGTGGCAGGATGATGTAAAAAAGGGAGAGTGTGAAGTATGGAAAAATGTATAGAATTGTTTTAAAGAATTTAGAGAATGATATAAGAAAGTATTATGATATGGAGAAGGTAATATAGAAAAGAATTTGAGAAAAAATGAAGGCTTAAAGTTTAGGCAGAAATATTATTTACAAGGGAGAAGGGAGGAGGTATCTGGATATCTGGGTAAAATAGTAAAGGAGAATATTAATATAATGGCAGAAATTAAAAATGTTAAAGGAGAGGTAGGAAGAACAGAACAGCAAATTATATAGTATAGCATGTGGAAAATATGTATAAGAGTATAAAGATGGCAAATAAGAGAAAATGGAAAGTAAAGAAATTTCCAAAATGAGCTAAGGAAGAATTTGAAAAAGAAATTAATATTAGTAAATTGGTTAAAGTACTGAAGAAAGTAAATGCTGATTCAGTAACAAGTTCAGATCGTGTAGGGTATGTATTATACAAGAAATGAATGGTTTGGCAAAGGAGTATTTTGTAAATACACTGAATGGTTTAAGGAAGATTTTCCCCCATATTCTCAAAAGCTTGCACGGAGTGCAAGATCGATGCAGGAGCTCAAGTAAGCAATATGTCTGCCGTGCGATCCTGGAACAGCCTGCAGGGGCGTGCACGAGTGCTCCTGCACTAATTTTGCACGGACTAAGCCCTGGTATGCAAATCACCCCATTTGCAGATGAAATTCATGCAAATGAGGTGATTTTGCAATTCAGGAAACTTGTAACTGTGCAAGACTAGTGCTATCTGCAGAAATGTACTCGGTTAGTAACCGAGTACATTTCTGCAAAATCCAAAATGGAGCTGTGACAGCCCCAAATAAAGGCTGCATATCATGTAGTAAGTATGCCAATGGCCTTAACAAAAAAATAAATACAAAAATCAACTTTTATTTTTTTTTAGATGATCTTGGCTGTTTAAACATAGGGCAACGGTGCACAAATGGGATCTGGGGGAAAATAATAAAATAAACCTAAAATAAGCAGTCTAACTAAAATCACTATTCTGCCATGCAAGTCAATGGCAGGCAGAAGACAACCTGGCCAGTGAGTAGTGGTTGCTAAGGGGGGAGGCTCAGTGTAAGACATGTAACTATGCATTACCAGGCAATCCTATGCAAATGAGGGGAAGGACAGTGAATCCCAGTTTTCCCCACCATGTGAGTCAGGTCGCAACAATGTAAGAGTATGAATAGCTTGGTGCAAGCCTAGGAGTTAGGTGACATCATGGGGGGTTGTTCCAGGGATATTGTAAATGGAGTGGAGTCCTGTGGCTCGGGTTTGCTTCTAGCTTAGCACAGCTAAGCAAGGGTGTGTGTCTAAATCTACCTAGTCTAAGCGGGTGTGCATGCAGTACACCAGGTTTTACAGGAAGAAAAAAAGAAGTTACACCAGGAAATAGCAGCAGCGTGCACATTTGAGCACTCTGTTTGTGTGGTGCACACACAGGCTTAAACAGGAAGGCAATAGGAAGGGAAAACAACAGTAGGAAGGTAATCAAGGAGAACTAGCTTAGCTGGCAGGTGAAATGTATCAGAATCAGCCAATTACACAGGCAGCAGACCAGCCCACCCAGAACACTACCATAAACTAAGCAAACACCTTCCCCTCTATTTTTTCCCACACTCTACACCACCAATGTAAACAAGTGGGGATCTTTTAACACTCACAACAGCAAAATTTTAGGGGCTGCAATAGCTATCATACAACTTGTGGAAGAGGCTGAGAGTGGTGAGGATGTGAATGCTGTCGACCAACCCACAGTAAGGAGATGGAGAAGAGTGTACAGTCCTAGGGTAACCTACCAGGGGCTACATTAACTGGAGATAGTGGAGTGCTATAGGGTGGACAGGGACCTCCTACAGCAAATTCTTGAGCTGTGCCGGCCACGCCTGACACACAGAACTAACAGAGGGGAACCCATCCCAGTGGATACCAACGTATGTGTAGGCCTAAGAATACTAGCTACAGGTACTTTCCAAAGGCTCACTGAAGATATGATGGGGATTTCACAGGCATCAGCATCCAGGGTACTCCACCAGTTGATGGATGCCATATCAGCACATGTCGGTGAGCACGTATATTTCTCCAGCACCCATGAGGGGTTGACCAGCAATATGCAATGGTTCCACCAAATAGCAGAATACCCTGAGGTAGTGGGTGTTATAGACTGCATGCACATATGCATCAAAGCACCACCCGGTGAGTGGGGTAGGGTCTACATCAACTGCAAGAGCTTCTCCTCCATCAACTGCCAGGTCATATGTGATGCCCAGGGTATAATAATGAATGTATGTGTTGGCTGCCCTGGAAGGTATAACGATTCCCACATCTGGAATCTGATGCAGCTGTACCAGAAATTTGCCAGTGGGGACATCCCTCACGGTCACCTAGTGGGGGATGCTGGATACGCACTGGAGCAGTGGCTGATGACACCCATCAGTAATGCACACACACCAGAACAAGAACTCCATAATGAGGCACATGCACAGACCAGAATTATAGTAGAGCATGTGTTTGGGATGCTCAAGTCATGGTTCCTGTGCCTGGACACATCCGGTGGAGCCTTGCAGTACTCACCAGCTACATGTACCCAAATTGTCCTCTTATGTGCTTTGCTACACAATATGATCCTGCAGAAACAGCTGCAGCAGGAACAGCATGGGACAGGGCCACACAGCCCCCCACCATTGCCAAGGCCTGCACAGGCACAGATTGACTTGGTGGAGGAACAACCTGAGCCTGCCCCAGTAGGCAGAAGGAGGCATGCCCAGTATGCCCTGGTCTTGGCAAAGAGGCAACACATAGCATATACACTGACACAGGAGAGACCCAGGGAATAACACCTCTTTCTGACTCTCACATACAGTAAAAAGGATGCCAAACATTACACTACCTGTGCCTAACCATGTGTAGGGAATATACTATGTGCATCCAACATAGGCAGCCCTGCAACACCACCCTCAATACTGGGACACCCACAAGATAAATGACTCACACATGCCAGTTAGGGGGGTCGCATACCCAACAACAGTCACAGCCAGCAGGACACGTGTAGAGAAAGACAAGCAAAGGATGTGATATGGCCTCTGAATGAGGCCTATGGGTAACCTCCCCCCCCAGGCCTACACAGACAGACTACAGCAGGTCAGGCAGTGGGATGTCAGTTCTGAAGGGTAGGAAGTCAGAATGTAATATGTAGGTAATTAAAAGCTAAGATCTGTAGTACATTGGTAGGCCTCTAGCCAGCACAGGTCTATATTATATTAGCAAAAATCCTTTTAAGTGAATGCGAAAACACCGACACATATTGCACGAACCGCAAATATGCCAAACCACGAAATACAAAAAGTCGAAATCCCATAGTGGGCCAACTCCACTTCCCATTACATACTGCCTACCCAAATAAAATAAATAAACCACATACATACACTAACCAAAACCCTACTTCTAACCCTAAAGTAAAGAAAACCCTACTTTTAACCCTACACTACACCTTACATACATTACTATCTATGCACTTACCTTAACCCGCACCCTAACCCTAAGGTCTGTTACTATCGCACACTTACCCTACAGCAATATACCAAAACAAAACAAATAATCCACACACATACATTTAACAAAACCCTAATTCTAACCCTACACTAAACCTTACATACATTACCTATCTATGCATTTACCTTAACCCGCACCCTAACCCTAAGGTCCATAACTATCACATACTTACCTTACGGAGCTGTACCGCAGACAGGCCAACCATGACACTTCGACTTTTTGAATTTCGCGGTTTAGTATATTCGGCATAATTGCGGTTTGCGCAATATGTGTCAGTGTTTTTGCATTCGCTTAAAAGGATTTTCTCTATTATAATATAGACCCAGCCAGCATGATAAGTAAGACTACAGACTGAAATGGAATACCCGACATACCAGTATAGTCCTAGCAAATGTGTACAAGTGTCAGGTGTGCACCCCCATCCGACGTAGAAATGAAGACACAGTCAGGTGTGCCCCGCCCCAATCCTGTGCAGAAATGTAGAAATAGTCAGGCGTGCCCCCCCATCCTATGTAGAAATGTAGTAACAGTCAGGTGAGCCCCCCAATCCTGTGTAGAAATGTAGAAATAGTCAGGAGTGCCCCCCCATCCCACATAGAAATACAGTAACAGTCAGGTGTGCCCCCCTACAATCCTGTGTAGAAATGTAGAAATAGTCAGGTGTGCTCCCCATCCTACGTAGAAATATAGTAACAGTCAGGTGTACCCCCACAATCCTGTGTAGAAATGTAGAAATAGTCAGGTGTGCCCCCCCATCCTATGCAGAAATGTAGTAACAGTCCATGCCAAATGATTGACGGATACCCTGCAGAGACAGCATGCTACCTGTAGGTGTACAACACAAAGGTCAGCATTGCTGTACAAACTACCTGGACTCAATCCACACATTCAATACAGACGGCCATACTGGGCATGCCCACACACTTGTCTGCAAACACCAGTGGGCCAGACATATCTGGCAGCCACAGATGTTAGTGCAGATACTCATCAGTATGCACCACACATGCTTTGCACACACAGTGGATAGAAATACAGGCATATATGTAAGGACAACACACTATAATAAGCCAAAGGTAGACATACATAGATGTGTGGAAGAGGGTGACTGTGATAAGGAGCCATCCGGGGCTCTCCCACCCAGCACACAGTCAAAGGGCAACAACCAAACGAGGGTCTGATGTCACACACTGCAGATACTAGCCACCGGTATCTGTCAGCATTACAGAGTATGTGGTGCACGTGCCAGCTGTGCAACATGACTGTTCAAGGAAATAGTCATCTAGCAGCTGTATACATGTACCTGTAGAATATGACCCAGGTTGTGGCCGCATGTGGCGTGTCAACCCTTAGATGAATGGGTTATGGCCCATGCACACACACTGCCCTCCCCATAGCCCCACTATGACAAGCCTGCTGAGGTCATCTACTGTGAAATACACCTTTGGGAGAGCTGTATTCCAGTGATCTCTGTGACGTCCATAACTGCGTACTGCTGTAGTGTGATAAACTAATTAGGTAGGAGTTCTAACCCCAGCATTAACAACTTTGTGTGTGTGTGTCTGTCTGTGTAGATGACAATGCTTTTTAGGGTGGTCACACTCCCTACAACTGAAATGCTCTACTGTGGAAAGGCTGCTGATGTCATCCACCTAGAAATACATCCCTGGAAAGGTTGCATCCCAGTAATCTCCGTGGAGCATCCCATAACTGCATACTGCTGTAGTGTGATAAAATAGGTAGTAGGAATTCAATTCCCAGACATGGCAAATGTGTGTGTTTGTGTGTCTGTCTGTCTGTGCAGAGAGCAATGCTTTTTAGGATAGTCACACTCCTTACAATTCAAATGCTCATCTTTGGCAAGGCTGCTGATGTCATCCACCTAGAAATACACCTCAGGAAAACTATTACCCAGTAGTCTCCATAGCACGTCCTGTAACTGCATACTGGTATAGTGTGATAAATTAGGTAGACAGCTGTTTTAATCCCAGACATGGCAAGTGTGTTTGTGTCTGACCCTGTCTGAGTAGAGAGCAATGCTTTTTAAGGTAGTCACACTCCCTACAATTCAAATGCTCATCTTTGGCAAGGCTGCTGAAGTCATCTACCTAGAAATAGACCTTTGGGAAGCTGTAGCCCAATAATCTCCATAGCACATCCTGTAACTATGTACTGCTGTAGTGTGATAAATTAGGCAGGTGGCTATTCTAATCCCAGACATGGCAAGTGTGTGTGCCTGTCTGTGCAGAGAACAATGCTTTGTAGGGTAGTCACACTCAATACAATTTGAATGCTCTACTTTGGCAAGGCTGCTGATGTCATCCACCTAGAAATACACCTCTGGGAAACACATAGACCAGTAATCTCTGTAGCATGTGTCATAACTGCATACTGCTGTAGTGTGATATAGACCTCTGTTAGGGGTTCTATACCCATGCATGTAGTTTGTGGATGTTTTGTTTGTGTTTCAATGTCTGTGTAGGGAGCAATGCATTTTAGGCTAGTCACACTCAGTACATTTCCAATGGCCTACTTTGGCAGTCCTGCTGATGTCATCCAATGTGAAATACACCTTTGGGGAAGGCAGTTTCTAATAATCCCTGAGGTGTGTCCTATAACAACTCTATATTGTAGTGTGATATAGACCTCTGTTAGGGGTTCTATATCCACACATGTCGATTGTGGATGTTTTGTGTGTGTTTCAATATCTGTGTGTGGAGCAATTCATTTTAGGCTAGTCACACTCAGTACATTTCCACTGGCCTACTTGGCAGTCCTGCTGATGTCATCCAATGTGAAATACACCTTTGGGGAAGGAGTACTCCAGTAATCTCCATGGGCAGTCTATTCCAGACTATGGGGAGTCTCAGGGTCAGGAACCTATCCCTCCAGGATGTTTTGTTCATTGTGATGACAAGGTTTAGATCCCTGGACTGTGTGGCTCTGAGGGATAGGGATTTATTTAAGTGTAGCATGTCCAACAGCTCAGGGTTTGACATGGCCTTGTATGTTAAGCAGAGATTGCCTCTGAGTGGATGATATGCCACAGAGTATAGCTGGAGTTTTTTTTAGACTGTCAGCATAGGGTATCTTCCTTAGGCCTGTGATTCTTTTAGTGAGGTATTTCTGCAGCCTTTCCAGCTGTTGCAGATGTCTTGTGAGGTACATACCAAATGGGGCATTGTACTCTATAATGGGTCTAATGAGGGATGAATACAGTGGAACAATAACCTCCTTTTTTCTGGATGAAAAGCCCTTAGTGATGAGGTGTGCCACACAAAGGGATTTCCTGACTGTTGTGGTGATGTGGTTATCGAAGTTGAGACCACTGTCCACCTGTGTCCCTAAGTCTCTCATCACACTTTCAGTGTTTAGTGTACTGCCACCTATGTGGTAATTCATGGGTACATGTTTTTTCCCAAAGGGGATAACTATACATTTCTTGGCATTAAGCTTGAGCCTATGGCTCTGGCACCAAGCATCTGTTTCTGTAAGGCCCTTTTGTAGAATATCCACATCATTTGGGGATTCAATAATGGCTCCCAGTTTGCAGTCATCTGCGAACTTTGTTAGTCAGAGTCCCTTAGTGTTGGCCTGTACTTCAGAAAAGTAGATGCCAAACAAGAGTGGTCCCAGGACTGAACCCTGAGGTACTCCACTTGTCACTTGTCTGGAGCTAGATTTGGAGTCAGCTACTTTTACAGTCTGGGTTCTGTCAGGAAGCCAATTGGCAACCCATTGAGTGATGTAGGGATTTATACCCAGCTTAGTAAGTTTATCTATGATTCCAGAGTGGGGGATGGTGTCAAAGGCCTTGGCGAGTTCCAGATAGGCTGTGTGGACCACCTTACCCTTGTCCACAGCTCTGGAGACTGATTTGAAGAAGTCTATCAGGTTCAGGAGACAAGATCGACCCTTCACGAACCCAAACTGGGTGAAGTCCAGTGTTTGAAGGTTGCCAATGTATTTGTTTATAAGTTCCATGATAATGCGTTCCATGCCTTGCTGATCAGGCTTGTCAGACTGATGGGACAGTAGTTCCCGGGATCCAAGGTGGATCCCCCCTTGTGGAGTGGGATAACTGTAGCTGTGTGCCACTCAGTCGGCATGAAGCCTGAGGTGAGTTTATGATTAAACATGACACTTAGGTGAGGTGCCATTTCATTTTGTAGTTTGTGTAGTACACAGACCGGAATGTCATATGGTCCCATAAATGCTGTATTCTTACCTTTGAAGAGTGCGGTTTCTACCTATGTGGCCGTGATTACCAGAATTTGGCAATCTTTTGGTATTGAGATGGGCCCTTTAGGGGTGAGAGGGGGGTGAAGTTGGCACTCAATCTATAAGCTAGGATATTGGCAATATCCTTGGGATCAGTATATTTAATGCCATTCTGTTGTAGCTCAGAGCAGATCTGAGCATTGCCATTTAGATTCTTGACATAACTATAGAATGCCTTGTGGTTTTCTTTGGAATCTTTGGCAATTTTATTTAAATAACTAGCTTTGGAGGACTTTTATGAGGGATCTCAGCTTCTTACTGAGACTGGTAAGGGAGATTTTTGCATCCTGGGATATTCCCTCTTTTCTGCAACAGTTTCTTCCTTCTGTTGTATAGTTTGTTTATGGCAGGGGACCACCAGATTGGCTTCCTTTTTTGGAGGAGAGCATCTTGGTTCTATTTGGGATGGCACAATTCATGCATGAGTGGATGTGCTCATACAGTGCTTTAGTGTAGGATTCAGCAGTCAAACTTTCAGCTCCTGTCTGCATGGGTGCCATGACGTTTGTCACTTCTCACTTAAGTAGCATGAAGTTGGCTTTGGAGAAGTTTTTTACAGAGGCTTCCTTACTGGGGGGTGGGGGTGGGATGTGGATGTCAAGGGTGATTTGCTTATGGTCAGACCTTACCAATGAGGGGGTGACTACTGGTGTGGAGCATCTATCTCCCATGTTGGTAATGACTAGGATATTGGAGCCCCTGGTGGGACAATGGATTAGTTGATCCAGGGCATTTGAATTTATGAATTCCAAGAACCATTGGGAAAAGGTGTTGGTACCCGAGTAGTTTTCCCAGTTAATGGCAGGGTAGTTGAAATCACCCAGTATTATGGTGTTTGGTTGTATCTTAATATTTTCCAGTATGTTTAGAAAGGTGTACTGAGAATCCTGGGGCATGGTGTGTATCTGCAGCAAGCTACAATTTGGATTGCAGTTTTACCTAGTGTTAGTTGCACCTGGAGAATTTCAGATGCACTGTGTTGGGCAACTTAGCCTGGAGGTGTAAATATCCTTGGTGAATATGGACACTCCTCCATCTTTAGTGTTTTGGTCTTGGTTTGGTGGCTGAAAAGTGTGGTAAGAGTTGTAGACTGGTATTGCAGGGGTGCTCTCTGGAGTCTTGAACCAGGTCTCAGTTACTGCACAGATATTGATGTTCTCCATATTTAGGAGTGCCTCAAGAGTGTTCATTTTGAGGGTTAGACATCTAGCATTTATTTATTATTATTTATTTATTTTACATTTGTTGACCGGGCTAGTCTAACTGGATACATGTCCATTTTCAGTAGAGGCCCGGGGAGAAAAGCTCCAAGCAGCAACAATGAACAAAGATATACAATAAAGTATAATTAAAATGAAATTTGGTACAATATTAACATTAAAAGATAGAGTTATACAGAGTTATTTAGCAAGTCTAGGCTAGAAGCAAATACCATGAGAAAAACAAAAATTAAACAGAAGATAGATAATCTAAAGAAATTTTTTTTTTTTTATTGCAATTACCATTAGCATTACCTTCAGATTTTGCATGCTTGTATCTGTTACGGTTGTGGTTTTGTCCTTTGAACCTTGCCTAAAAAAGGCACTATAGGGGTGGCAATAGCTTTAGCCAGTAACCTGAATCCCAGGGGTGACAGGTGCAGACCATATCTAGCAAAGCATTGTGGTTTGTCGATCATGTCGTCCCAGGCAGACAGATACTGGATCCCCTTTGAATGACACCAGAAGCTTAGCCAATTGTTGAAGTCAATCATTTTGTGTTTATACTGTGGTATCATTCTGGGTGAAGGCAGGATGCTACTCAGCACAAGGGTCATACCTGCCTGGGCCACATGATCTGAGAGCTCTTCCATGTCTCTTTTTATGTAGTCCAGGGAGGTATGTCTCAAGTCATTCACTCCAACATGGACAATTACAGAGTCATATTTGTACTTGTTGTGGAGTGACTTGAGTGCATACATTATGTGGCGGATCCTGGCACCCGTAATGCAGCTGACTGTAATTTTCTCCTTGCTCAGCCTGGTGAGTGGGACATCAGTGTACCTGACTATAGAGTCACCTATGACTAACGTGTTGGGTACGTTGTCTTGCCTTAGTGGCTGCTGTTGAGTTGCACACTGGTGTTGAGAGCTATGTGTCACTTGGGTTGTGACTGGTGTTTGTTTGTGTTTCAGCTTCATAGGTCCTTGTTGCTAGAGCAGATTAATGTTAAGGACCTCTGCATATGTGGGTTTAGTGCTGCTATGTGTGGGTGTTGATGGTGTGGGTTTTGAAGGGCTATGTGTTGCTTGAGGTGTAGTGCAGGTGTTAACCTTCTCCTCCTGACTGTCTTGCACAATCTTGGCTGGAGAGAGCTTTGCTTCCAGTTTGGTTATATAAGTGCATCTCTCACAGGTTGTAGTGTTGGGTGGTAGGAGGACAGGGTTGTCTGCATGCATGAGGCAGTTGCTGCATTGTCCCAGTATGCCCAGATTCACCAGGTGGACAGGAGAAATCACTGGAAGCTGACCCGTAAAGTACAAGAGCTGTTTCCCTTACCTTTGCAAGGTCTTTTGCAATTATAGGCTGTTTAGTGCCTATGATTGATTTCTCCTTATTAACAAGGACAGTTGAGTGCTTGTATTAGTTTAAGGCTTCCTAGTGCTTTCCAGCAGGTCCTAGAGCAAGTGCTAGTCACAGGGGTTCAGATTTTAGTGTTACTACTGAGAAACCAGTTAGTTCTAAGGGACACCTGCAACACCTGTAGTGCCATTACATGTGACCCACAAAGAACATACCATGCCTGAAAACATGCCCTGTATGGACAGATGCCACTGACGCCAGGGAATGCCATTAGCATGCTATCAATGTAGATGCAGGGTTAACCTGCTGTCCATTACCAGTTCCTGCCACAGGTGGCCAAGACTGGCACATCTGATGATAATATGTGTACACAACATGGGCCTGACACCCCAGGTACAGTTCCACATGTCACTGTACCTGCATGTGGGAGGTGTGCACATGTCAGACACTGTCCATGTCATGGACTAGGGAACACATACATGGCAAGCGATGCTCAGCATTGGCCACACGGAATAGCCACCCAGGTGACTGGATGGTGGATATAATACCCACCTATGTGGGCAAATGTAGAAACCACAGGCCTGAGCCACAATGCAGACCATTGTCATGTGGCCTGATGCCAAAGTATACCCATCACCTAGCCTTGTATAGCCATCTGGCACAGTCGACCACCACATACCCATGCAGAAATGCACCCATGCATGTCAGTACTGGCACCCTGTGTGTTTGTGTGTGTGTTGTATGATGCATATGATTACATCCACACTCACTACAACCCTCAGTGGCATACTGAAGCATGCTGTCTGATGTCAGACACCTCCCCATACCCTTTGCCCATATAACCTTCGTATGACCTATGTGGTGCATGTGATCCCTGCAGAGTAATGTGTTGTGGAAATCTCACTAGTGATGAACTGTATCCCTGGCCCTGCCAAGTGGGTCAATGTGTGTGTGTATCCCTGTGAGAGTGTGGCTGTGTTTTTGTGTTTTCGCTGGTACATGTTCATGCAGACAGTCACGTGTACATCACCTACCATATAGCTACCATATCCCTGTTGCAGATGTCACTCACTATCACATATATGTTCTGTGGACTCCACAGCAGATAACCTATGTGGTGCATCCAACAACTGCATAAGACTGAGATATTACTACATAGTCATCAGGGGTTTGATACCTTGTTCTAGTAGGTGTGTGACACAAACATGCTTAGGTTTTACTCTCCCACCCTTCCCTGACTTGTTGATGCCTCTGTCTGCCTCTCTCTCTCCCTCACTGGTGGATGTGGAGACCTATATCTGCTTTTCTTAGGCAGCAGCATGTGTATTTTAGGTAATGCTCATGATCAGCTGATGGTTTCTGCCTGAATTGCAGCCCTCCCCTAGCTGATTGCATGTGGAACAGCTGTGGTAACATTCCCATAGCCAATTGCATGGAAACACACTCCAATATCTAGGAACATCATGTTTGTGTTGGTCCTTTTCATTCACTGTGAGCAGGAACATGTTCTGCTGTTTGGCAAACAGTATCTCAGATAGATTGGGGATTTACCTCTGAAAAAATACACTGTGGAAACAGGCCAACACACAGGAGGGGGATGTGCCTGACCTGACTACAGACTGTAAGTGCTGCTATACTGCATTTGGAGTAATGTTGGTTTAACAGGGTGTGTGCAGCTATAGCTGTCCTACATGTATTAATACCTGCCATGTCAGTTGTATGTTTATGAGGACTCCCCATCTGTAGGGTCATTTGCACACCCGGCAGTGTATGATGCCTTTGGTGTCATGTGTTACCCACAGAACATGTATCTGTGAACTGCAGAAGGTAATGTGAGGATTGCAGTCTGTAGATGGTGAAAACCATGACAGTTAATGACTTCATATCCCTCATAGGACATGTGTTGCAACAAACCCTGTTACAACAGTAAATGTATGATGTTATCACAGCAATGTGTCAATATTGGCCCTGTGTACGTGCTTCCAGCCATAACTCAGTCAACCTTTGTACATATGTCATACATTAAGAGGTGCATATGTGCTGTACACCATAATTAGTGTCATCATATCTGATAACAAGCCAGTGAGATATCAGACTGATACACATGTTATGTTAGGGGTTATATTTGATAACATAACCTGGACATACTGTGGTTGTTTGTACAGTACTGAGGTCTGTGTACTTATGGTGAATGTCGACTGTGTGTTTATTGTTAATATGTACCTTGGCCTGTGTACATACTATGGTAGTTGTCATCGTCTTAGGTCCCGTCCTATCTGATGTTACATGCTGCTCCACTGTATATTACCATATTGGCTTACATGTTTTTAGGGCCATACACACACATGTCCCATACCACAATCAGCCATCAGACCAAACTGTGTAGTGGCCCAGTATATGCAGGGTTAGTGGGTGAGTGGCACATATGAGGATGGTGTTGAACAGATAATCCATATACTGTAATATTATGTTAACTTGCCATATGTGGCTGTGCTCACATTGGTTGTAGTTATGCACTTTCACACAGGTGTATCTTACCCTTTGCTGTGACATACCTGTACAGCCTGCTATCGTCCAGTCGGACACTCCTGGTCAACAAATATAAATAAATAAATAAATAATATATGCAGGTACATGTGCATTCCCCCATAGGAGATGTAGGCCAGTGTTAAGCCAGTCTGTCTGTAGCCTGCACAGTGCATTGTTACATGCCTAGCAGCTTAGTGTACTTACCAGTGAGAATGCATAACCTATGATGGCATATGTCTACCAGTCGTTATGTGTTATATCTATCCATATGGCTGTTAACATCCATATTGTCAGGCATGGTACACATGTTTTGTACTAAGGGGTTCCGTGTATACCTCTGGACTGTACAGAGTGTGTCAGAATGTCCACACATATTGGCCAATATCTCTGCTGCAGTCAACAGGGGCAGTATGTGCTAGCAGCGGTACTTTATTATGGTGTCCTTAGGATGTCTTTCAGTAGCCAATGGCACAGATGTGACCTCCCAAACACACTATGTCTGTGAAGACAATCCCAATTACAGTAACAATAGTATATAGAACTGTAATAGTACACAAATAAAGGTTTTCCATTCCTGCAAACCTGTGTGTGGTGTTTTTTCCTATGACCCCTCTGTGAGTATATGTTGCAGGCAATGACTGCCATTTGTATGGGTGGCCCATACAGTGTCCAGTTGTTCAGGTGTGAGCTGTAGACATAATATGATAGCTAATACATTTTACATTTCCTATGGGAGCCAGACTGTACTGCATGATATGTTACCAATACCAGACTGATATCATACAGGTGGGATGTAGTACTGTTAACATCTTTTGCCCATGTCATGTCAGGTCCTGGTTATGGGATCTGCAACACTTGGTAGTGTATTGATGGGCGTACGTTCTTGGCTGTGGGGGGGGGGGTGTGTGCCTATTCGTACAAGACGTATATTGTTTGGGGCCTCTCAACCCCATTAACGGTGCATGTGGACATATTTGTTTTTGTTAATCTACCATTTCTATCTACAGATGTATGGCCACATATATCTATATAGATAGATATATATATATCTGCTTACATATATATGACTATGTCCGTATATACCTACATAGATATATATCTGTGTACATATATGTACCTTGCTGTGTATATGTAGACATATAGGTGAAGACATATATATATATATATATATATATATATATATATATATATATATATGCGTTGTAGGTAATGCATGTATATATGTTCCTATATATTTATATATATGTATATATTTCTAAATATATATATATATATATATATATATATATATATATATATATATATATATATATATATATATATAGATATGTTGTATCTGTTTAGATATTATTATATTTACACACATACATGTTGGTATATATTCTCTGTACTGTTGCATGACTGGGCTTGATGATATGCTTCTGAAAACATCAGATTTATATAAATTATGGCTTAGTGGTATGTCACTTTTTCTATGGTCTGTAGGGTCCTGGGTTTGACCCTTGCAGAGGCCGTTTATTCTGTTGCTGGCAGTACACGGGCCACTGGATACAAAGTGATTAAGGCACTTTAAAGCAGTTGCAAGTGGGTTTGAACGGAGCTAAGCACTGCTAACTTCTGGTTACAGTTTCTTATACTCAGTTAGCTTCTAAATTGCTTAGTCTGTGTAGTCATTGCTTACCCCCACGCAAACACACTTAAACATGCGTACTTTTGCTTACATTTGCTTACTACTGTTTATTTGTGCTTAAACCTGCTTACTAGTGCCTTATTCATTATGACACTGACACTTCATGTGCATTTCGTGCAGTACTCTAGTTCATAATTATATGTTATTTAGTGGATTTTGTAACATAATATTGGTTATAATGTGCTTTGCCATGTAAAATAAACTGTGCTGCAGTGGGACTCAAACCAGGAAGGGCTGCTCATTAGGCGAATGCTCTGCCCACTACACTACTGCTGTGCTGCTCCATTTGCATATATCTTCCTTGTTATCCTCTTCAGCCTTTTAAGCTGCTTTTACCATAGCTAACTGATGGGCACACCCGCACACCTATGGTTAGTTGTACTAGGATTTAAAAAAAAAATAAAGGGGTTTGTTCATCTGATTTTTATGTACTGTTGCCATTGTACACATGGGGAACTGTTGGTGGGCATATGCGGACACCTATGAGCAATCTCACTCATTTCTTACCACTTTCTGCAGTTCTACATTGCAGGGGCATGTTTATTCTGAGAGGTCTGCTCTCAGACACGCCCCCTGCACTCGTACACTCTCAGTGTAAGTCTAGGAGCTTGGACAGCGCGCCTTATTAATATGCATAGCGTGCTGCCGTCCTGCTCCTAAATGGGCTCTTAGTCCTGCACGGAAGTTTAGTAAATCTGAGGGTTTGTTTATTAAGAGTTATGTAGTGGGATATTAAAATTTATATGGAAGAAAGATGAGGAAAATAAAATAAAAAAAATGGAAACCCATTTCACCATGTAACATGGATTATAAAGTTTTATGGGAATAGTACAGAAGAAAATGGAAGGAAGTATTATAGATATTATAGAAGAAAGTAGATATGTATAAAACTGAAAGGATATCAGCAATTGGCATTGGTTGTGAGAGAAATTGTGGATGATGTTATAAGTAAAAGGGAGGATGTGAAACTTATTGTCGGTGATATTAGCAAGGTACTTTATATAGTAGGACATGATGGTTTGTGGGATGTTGCAGAGAAGTATGGAAAAGGCAGTAGAATTAAGAAAGAGTGTATGTCAGCATACCAGAATAATAGAGGAAAGTGTTAGTGAATGGGTGGCTGAGTATATAAATATACATGAAGTATGGTATAAGAAAAGAATGTTGCATGATTGAAGGATTGCTTGCACTGGTGATGAATGTGATAGTGATTGAAGTAGCTTCATAGATTCATAGATGGTGTCACAAAAGGAGGTACTGCCAGCCCAGCTATCTGAAATTTTGTAAATACTTATATGCCATTTGCGAATATCAACATGATTCATATCAGATACTTGTGTTACAAATGTATTAGAACTGATTGTGAGACGTATATCAAACTGCTGGTACAGAAGTGTGTGTTGAAAAGGTCTTTGCAAACTGCTTAAAATGTAACCACAGCATGCCCTACTAGAATAGAACAGAAATGTACCTGCACTATAACTGTTTTGATGTATATATTTCAACAGTGGAAACTGAAATACAGAAAGTTAACTTCAGAAAACAGCTGAAATTAAAATACTTTATGGCCAGGCCATAAAAAGATGTTATCTTTCAGTTTCAGTGCAGGACCAGACACAATGTCTGTCTGAGAAGTTTTCTGTACTGTCTTGAAAGTTTTTATTGTTTTATGACTTCCAGGATCTGCAGTGATCTGAGGAAAAGCCCTTGTCTATGTATTTTCACAGGTGGATGCTAAATACTGCTAGCTTTCAGCATTGGGGCTTTTACCTGAGATAGAGTCAAGAAAGTCAAGACAAGAAATGTCATTCTGCAAGATATCCCAGCAGTAATATTTGGGATGATAATTTAAGAACTCTCTGATTGAGAGCATTCTGTATTCTGTCTTGGACCTGACAAGATCAAGATCCACTCACCACATTTGCCTTGCTGCTCTAATTAAGTAAGTTATTAGGGTATAGTAATTCTCTTAGATATAGTTAGGAATATATCAAAGCTTAATTTAGATGTTTTTCTTTATTTATTTGAGACTGTCCTGCAATGTTGTTTTAAATATTTCCTGTGATTTTAAACTCTGATGTCACTGTAATTATATACTGAGTATTTTCTTGCTCTTTTATTATTTATTATTAAACATGTTTAAACCTTTCATTGTTGCTAATCTGTCTAGAGATATTTAAGTTTTGGGAGTACTTGCATATTTATTTGGTGACATTGTAGACCACTCCTAATAGCCTTGCTTTTGGTCAAACTACCATTTGTATTAATAGTAACATTACACAGTAAGATAGGACACCCTTTGGTTTGTTTGTTTGTTTGTGTCTTTTGGCTTTTCCCGGTTAGGGGTCGCCACAGTAGAACTCCGGTCCGCTAATGATTGGCAGTAGAGTTTTACGTGCTGGCTTGCCGGGCCTAACGCACAACCTTCAACGAAAGAATGCCCGTTCATGCATGTCGCCACACAGAAGACGCTCTAACTGAGAATCGAACGTGCAACGTCTAACTGTGAGGTGATAACTTTACTGCAGCACCACCACTGCAGTCTACCCTTTGGTAAGGGCATTAAAGTATCAAGGAGTTGGCTGGTGGCAGTGATAACCACCCTATCATCCGGGCAAAAGAGGGTATAACTACTAAAACTGTGCCAACCTTTCCCAGTTGTGTGTGTGTGTATAAATCAAGCCTCAAAGAGTGTCTGTGTCAGCTAATTGGGCAGGAACATGAAGCGCTGGTTGGACAGAGAGGGTGCTGGAGGTCTTGGCTTGGCCACTCAGCTGAGATCTCAACTCTATAGTTGTGCCAGTGGGGAGCCTTATTGGGGATCTAGAGAAAGAAGGAGAAAACAGCCCCTGACTGTCTGTATGCTCTTAAGGGAAATTGCACTTGATGCAGAGAGATGCATCTGGAAATACTGTGTGTGTACTTGTCATCATCCTAATGTACATCCCACACTAGTGCTAGTGGTGAAAATTGAGGCTCCTTAATTACTGTTGCCAGTGGTGGGGCATCACATTTATTGGTTGGAAGTGGTGGGATATTCACATATTAGGATTCAGTGGTGTGGATTTTGAATTCCTGTAGCCTATAAACAGTAGTCACTAAAGGGAGATATTTGTACTCTCAATCAGCCATACAGAGAACATTCAGAGTTTTACATTACAACAGTTTTATTTATTTTTGTTAGTTTGGTCAGGGAGAGCAGGCAAGGATGTTAGCAGAGGAATATGACACGCTGACAAGGAGACAGTTGGTTGAGAAGGGCCAAGACAAAGGACTGGGGCATACCTACCTGACTAAAGCAGAAATTATTGCAGCCTTAGTCGCAGCTGCATCACTGGTCAGCAATCAGGAGGACAACAAGACTGGCCTTGGGGATGCACAACTCTCAGAAAATGGACAGTTCAACCTTGCCTCAGATGAATTAAAAATACATCTGGAGTTAGAGACTTGAACTGGAGGCCAAACATTTGGAAACAGAATCAGCAGAGAGACTGAGACATCTGGAGGCCAAAAAAGAATGAGTGACTGAGATGTTAGGAGACTGAAGAAAATGAGAGGTAGAGGCAACATAAAAAGGAAGTGCTGACTCTTCGCCAGAGTCATGGAGGTAATAGGGAAAGAAATAACCGAACCCCAGACGCAACAAAGGTCAGTAAATTTCTTCCATAATTTACAGAGGTTGATCATTTTGATAGCTTTATTCATATGTTTGAAACGGTATGTAAACAGTATAACGTTGACCAAGTGCTCTGGGTATGATTCCTGACCCCCTTACTCGATGGTAAGTTGTAACTGCTATTTCTAAATTGTCTGATACTGATTGCTTAAATTATAATACTGTTAACAATTATTTATTAGAGTGTTTTAAGTTAACACCTGAAGCTTATAGAAAACAGTTTCCTGAGCACAGACACAAGGCAGATGAAAGTGTGCGTAAATATATTGCTGAGTTAAGCCCTTATTTTCACAGGTGGGTGCATGGGTGTCAGGTCACCACTTTTGAAGGGCTGGCAGACTTTTTGGTGAGGTAACAAGACCTTAGCACTTTGCCTGAGGACATGGGAATGTGGTTGGCAGATAGAGAATGGAACACTGCAGATGAGTTGGGGAAAAAGGGAGACCTATACCTAGCAAGCAGGGCATAACTGCACAGGAAAGGGATACTCAGTGCTGCACATGGGTCTAAGGGAACCCATGGTGGGCAGCCTAAGCTGCGCTAACAGAGTCTGCCAGTAGCAGGGGAAACCACTAGTTCAGCACATGGCCAGGACCAAGTGGAAACTGGAATACAGAAGGTTTACTTCAGAAAATAGCTGACATTAAAATACTTTATGGCTAGGCCATAAAAAGATGTTATTTTTCAGTTTCAGTGCAGCAACATACACATGTCTGTGCTGAGAAGTGTTCTGTATTGTCTTGGAAGTGTTTTATTGTTTTATGACTTCCAGGATCTGCAAAATCTAAGGAAAAGTCTTTGTCTATGTATTTTCACAGGTGGATGCTAAATACTGCTAGCCTTCAGCAATGGTGGTTTTACCTGTGATAGTCAGATAACAAGAAATTATGTCATTCTGCAAGCTATCCTAACAGTAATATTTGAGATATTAATTTAAGAACTCTAAGAGAGAGCCTTCTCTATTCTTTCTCGGACCTGACAACATCAAGATCCACTCACCACATCTGCCTTGCTGCTCTAATTAAGTAATTTATTATGTTATAGTAATTCTCTCAGATACAGTTTGGAATATAGCAAAGCTTAATTTAGATTTTTTTTATTTATTTCAGACTGTCTTGCAATGTTGTTTTAAATATTGCCTGTGATTTTGAACTCTGATGTCACTGAAATGATATATGGAGTATTCTCTTGTTCTTTTATTATTTATTACTAAACATAATTAAACCTTTCATTGTGGCTGATCTATCTAGAGATATTTAAGTTCATAGAGTACTTGCATATTTGGTGACACTGTGTATACCACTCCTAATAGCCTCACTCGTGGTCAAACAACCATTTGTATTGATAGTAACATTACACAGTAAGATTGGACACCCTTTGTTAAGGGCCTTAAAGTAGCTGATAAGGAGCTGGCTGGTGGCAGTGATAACTACCTTATAGTCTGGGCAAAAGGGGGCATAGCTGGTAAACCTGTCAGCCTTTCCCAAGTGTGTGTGTGTGTGTGTGTGTGTGTGTGTGTGTGTGTGTGTGTGTGTGTGTGTGTGTGTGTGTGTGTGTGCGTGTGTGCGTGTGTGCATGCATGTGTGTGTTTGTGTGTGTGTGAATAAATCAAAAAAAGAGTGTGTGTGACAGCTACTAGGGCAGTGACATGAAGCACTAGTTGGACAGAGAGGGTGCTGGAGGCCTTCTCTTGGCCACTCAGCTTCAGATCTCAATCCTATAGCCATACTAGTGAGGAATCTTATTGAGGATCTGAAGAAATAGGGAAAAACAAGCCCCAGACTGACTGTGGTCTCTGTGTGCTCCTAAGAGAAACTGCACTTGATGCAGAGAGCTACATCTGGAAATATAGTGCGTGTTCCTTGTCTTCCTCCCAATGTATGCATCCCACTGGTGACGATTGAGGCTCCTTGACTACTGGTTCAGTGGTGAGACATCACATTTATTGACTGTGTGTATACTTGTCATCCTCCCAATGTACATCTCCCACTGGTGCTAGTGGTGAAGATTGAGGCTCCTTAATTGCCAGTGGTTTGGCATCACAGATGGTTACAAGATTAACGGTCCTAGAGCCCTTGCCAGCCTAGCCATGCTTATCCCCAGTTGCCCAATTGCTATCGGTTAGCTGAGTGACAATTACAGAGAGAATCAATGGTTAATACTGACTGCCTGTGTTCATCAGGAACATGGGTGTCACCCCTGGAGTGAATTTGCAGTCACCCATCCATTTCAGGTTGCATTTGAAAAGGGTCAGGGAGGAGCTCTGTTTCACATGAATTGTTAGTTAATTCCAGTGGTGTGGTGGTTTCTGGGAGATGTACCTATCTCTGTAGCATATTCTGTTCATGTCACAGGCAAGGTTAAGATCCCTACTGTGAGTAGCTCTTGTAACATTTGATTTGTGAATATACAGCATTTCCATTGGGGCAGGGTCAGATACTGCCCTGTAGGCCAGACACATGTTGCCTGTCAGCAGTCTATAGGATACAGAGTATAATGTCAGGGATTTTAGTCTTTCCACATTGGTCTAGATTGGAATTCTTGTATCTTCTTGGTGAGAAACATCTGGGATCTCCCCAGTTGTTGCAGGTGTCTGGTGAGGTATATACAAAAGGGACTGTTGTACTCAATAATTGGTTTGATGAGGGCTGAGTACAATAGAGTTATAACATCCATAGATTTGAATGTGATGCCTTCACTTATGAGATGTGTTACATAGAAGGCTTTCCTTACCAGTATAGGAACTTGGTGGTCAGAGTTCAGATTGCTTTTAACTTTTGTACCCAAACCTTGTACCACTGGGTTTGAACTTATGGGGGTGTTGTCAATAGTGTAATTAGCAGGGACTTCAGCTTTCTGAAGGGAATAATGATGCATTATTTTGCATTTAGTTTTAATCCATGGCTTTGGCACCCATCATTTGCCCATGTTATCCCTTTCTATGTTAATATCATTAGGGGACTCAGTGATTGCACCCAGTTTGCAGTTATCAGTGAACTTGGTCAACCATATGCTATTTATGTTTGCCTGAACTTCCGAGAAATAAATTCCAAACATTAAAGGGCTCAGCACAGATCCCTGTGGTATGCCACTGGTGACTGGTTTACTGCTAGAAGTGAAGTCACCAACTTTGGAAGTATGTGTTCTGTTGGTGATCCAATTAGCTACCCATCTAGTGACACAAGTGTTGATTCCCAACACTTGGGAGAGTTTCTCTATAATACCTGAGTGGAGGACAGTGTCAAAAGCCTTGGCTAGGTCTTTCCCTCATCCAGGGTTTTGGTGACTTTCTTGAAGAAGTCTACCAGGTTTAACAAGCATGATCTACCTTTAACAAATCCAAACTGGGTTGGGTCTAGAATTTGGAGATCATCTATGTCCTTGTTGATAAGGTCCATAATGATTTTTTCCATGGCCTTGCATATGAGGCTAGTTAGGCTTATAGGTCTATAGTTCCTGGGGTCAGTTGATGGCCCTCCTTTGTGCAAGGGGATTACTGTTGCTATCCTCCATTCTGCTGGAACATAGCCAGTTATCAGGCTGTAGTTAAAGAAGGCACCACATGGGGCTGCAAGGTCCAGTTGTAGATTGTTTAATAGGTAACCTTGGATGTTATATGGTCCCATTGAAGCCACGTTTATGTATATGAAGAGTGCAGATATGACCTGTTCTCTAGAGATAATAGGCTGAGGGATGGTGGAAGGTATGCCTTGGGGTATGGCTGATAAAGACGGGGGGTGAAGTTTGCACTA